>NW_006205516.1:950930-952225 GCF_000334495.1 Tupaia belangeri chinensis
CACAAAAAAAAAAAAAAAAAAAAAAAAAGAGGCGGCCCTGGTCTCACACACTGCACTGATCCAGAGATCCCACTCTAAAACAGTTGTGTTTCAGAAGGAAGGTGCTACTTCCTTCAGATTGAAGGATTAAGCAGGCCCCCTGCTACCAACCCCTCTAAGGGCCCCCAGCCAAGACTTCTTTCTTTTTGTTCTTACCAGGGTAAGTCTGATTTAGAAAGGTTGTCAGATTAGGCCCAGCAGGGCAATGTTTAACCACCCCTTTGAATGCATGCATAGGAGAAATCATGACCTTTTAAAACCCTGATTCCTTAAAGTCACTTTAAAAAGCCCAAAGCCTGCATCTGCGTTTGCCTTTCTTTTCACACTCCCACAAAACACTTCAAAAATCAAAATCTGGCAAATCCCCCTTGGTTGAACTGGCATTGAGAAAGATGCCCTTGGTCTCCTGAGAAGCCTGCATTAGGTCACACTTGGTCTCTCAGTCTCTCTTTCCAGTTCTTTTGGTTTTCTGCAGACACAATCTGATCGGCAATACCTCTGAATCCATGCAATGTAAGCTATGTCATAGTAGGAGTCCACAATCTTTACTGCGGACTTTCATCTTAAGGGCAGGGAAAATTTCATGACTTTAAGGACATTTCTGTCTTCTTTTCTGTTTGTGGCCTCAGACTGGCTCAGTGAGTCGTTTTTCTCAGAATTGAACAAGAACCGTTTAGACAGGTCAAAATGGTGTTGAGATCGCGGTGGGAAATGCTGGTAGCCTTGCTGTTTAAATCCTTTTCTGCCCGGTCCTCTCTCTTCTCCCCTCTGCTCCCCCTCCCCCAAGCAGGCACGTTCTGAAATACCAGAAAGCTACTTATTTACATGTCCTTCACCAAACCATTCCCTGCCAGATAAAAGCCTTTTCTCTCTCCTTTAGGGTTTCCCCTCCAAATTATTTCTCACACTTGTTAGCCCTGCAGGGATAAAGAGAAGCTAAGAAAGAGCATCTGGTATTTTGCACTAAGGATGCTGCGGTCGCGGGAAGTTGGAGGCAGAGGGAAAAGGGGAGTTAGCAGTTCCTAACCATGTAAGGAACAAGCCCAGCCCTTTTTGGACCTAGTTCAGAAGACAGCTAGAGGCCTCGGAGAAGAAACTTTATCTGGACTGGTTATTGCATCGGCCGACGGGTTTCGGGCTGCGTGCTTGTGGACGCTTGGCGTGCAGAGCTGCCCGCACGTGGCAGCAGCCAAGTGCATGCCAGCAGCGCCGGCTCTGCTGCACTCCAGCAGGCAAGGCGCATAACCGCCAGGCGC
>NW_006205516.1:952308-1023702 GCF_000334495.1 Tupaia belangeri chinensis
CACAGAGGGGAGGGTGGCAGAGAGTCTACCGGCTATGCAGGGGCTTCTAGCCGTCCAAGCTGCATTCTGTCCTCTAAGAGGGGCAGCCTGCCTCCCCAAGGTCTTGAACTGGTAGACTTAAGGCAGGTTGCTTTGTGCCAGTTGGTGACAGTATGTTCCTGGGAGCGTTTGTGAGCATGTGTCAGAGGGGAAGTTCCACAGTGGGGGGCTCTCTCAGCCCAGCTTCTAGGACTAGACAGGTGGGAAAATGGGGGCCAGGGAGGGAGTCAGCCTTGTGTGGGGCAGTGAGGGGTGACTGGACCCCATGAGGCTTCTATGTCTTTCAGGCTTCCTCTCCTTCCCTGCCACTGCCCCTACCTGACTTACCTGACTGAGTCTCCAGAAGTAAGGGGTCTGGAAAGGGGGTATTCCCAAGGCTGTTGCAGTTGCCCTTGATTAGTTTACTTGCAAAAGGCAAGAGGGCCAAGCTGCCGTGATCGGTGTGGAAATAAATATCTAGTTATTCCCAGAGTTCCTTGTGTGTATCACCATACTCCACCTCTTGGTGCAAGGGTACTTTGAGGCGCCCATGCAGCCTTGCTTTGTAGGAAATGGCTCAAGAGCCTGAGACTGGAGAGCTGCGCGAGGAGGATGTTTCTGTAACTGATGGGTGAGGGAGAGAGATTGGGGCAAAGCTATAGGTTTGAACTTGCATGTGTCACGAAATCAGCAACCTTGGATTTTACATGACTGATTTCATTGACTAGTAACACCATTAAAATAACATTCACAGTAATAATTCTGTTAAATAATGTATTTCAACGACACCAGAACATGTTGTTCTGGCACCAGTCAGCTGACTGAAAATAAACAGTCTTGTTGTAATATATAAGGGAGGAGTTCTGGGGGGCAGGAGGTGGGGGCAGATGACAGGAGTGAGGAGAGCCAAATGGAAAGAGAAGGGGGAATTTGGATGGGTAGAGAAAAATCACCTTAAATTTTTAGTTGTCTTTATTTTCTAAATTTATTCCAAGCTGAACTACCTGCAATTTCCCTGTTATTTGATGGGGTGCTATTTCCAAGGAGTACGTTCTTACTATGTGCACATGGGGTTGGGGGGGTGTTAGGTGTGCGTATTTCAAGCAAGTGCCAACAGAAAGGAGACAGTAACCACATGGATTCAGACATGTGGTTGATTAGTTAGTATGCAAGTGTACATGATTATTTTCCATTTTCCTGCATGAAACTAATGCTGTTCTTCTTTCCTTGGCTATTACAACCTGGACTCACAGGCAGAAATATACCTCACTTAGGTTTCTAATAGTCAAGGGTTATGGGGGTTCACCTACAGTTCTCTCCTTTCATGGAAAAACACAGTATGGACAAAGACTGACAGCCTGAGGTCTGCAGGCCCAAAGTGACATTCTGTGGGATTTGTAGTGGCATTCCCTTTGGGGTGCTAAAGAGAGGTGGTTCAGGTATGAAGGTGGGGCTGTGCTGGCTACCCCTTTGTGCTTCTTTCTCAAGATCACTACTACACGTGCTTCCCTCTTCTGGTGGTGAGAAGACTGGACTCTTAAAACACTGCTAAGGCCCATATAAACATGTCCTTGGCAACTGTTTAGAAAACCCATCTTCCACTTCCTATCAAATTCCAGGGTCCTGTTTTTTATGGCTGAATAGTATTCCATGGAGTATATGTGCCACAATTTTTCAATCTGTTTATCCATTTGTGGACATTTGGGTTGGTTCAATGTCTTAGCAATTGTGAATAAGGCTGCAATGAATATAGATGTGCAAGCACTTTTCTGACTGAGTGCTCTCCTGTCCTTTGGGTAGATATCCAGGAGTAGAATTGCTGGATCATATGATAGTTCTATTTGAAGGTCTTTGAGGAACCTCCATATCGTTCTTCACAGTGGCTGGACCAATTTAGAGTCCCACCACACTTGTGGGACACAGATAAGTTTTATTATCTGTTGACGAGGATGTGTATGGTGGTCTCAACTGGGCTGGACTGAGGTGTATATCATGCTGGGTGAAGTCTCTTCACAATCTAAATGATGTATAGCAATTTAATGTATGAATAATAATAATAATAATAATAAAACATCTTCAGGGTTCTCAGCTCACTGTTTTGCCTTAAATCTTGGATGGATGCTGTAGAAATTACAAGGCTTTCTCTGTGTAACTCACAGTAGTAGTACCAGATGACAGAGAAGCTGCTTGGAGATGATGAAGGTGATGACAGCCATTACAGTGAGAAATAATAATGACAATTTTGTCGATCTCACATGAGTTTCAAGCCCTCTCTCCCTGGGGCTCAGTACTTGCTTATGTTAGATACCTCTACTTGCAAATGGATAAGGGACCTTCCTCAGAGCCCCTTCCTCTTAAGTCTAATTTCCATGTAGGGCATCTGGAGCATTTGGGATGGGAAAGGGAGGGGGTAAGTGGACCCAAGGGCCTATTCGTGCGACCACAGGTAAAAACGCCGTGGCCTGAGCTCATGTAATGGTTTATTGAATCTGATTGAAGGACAGGAAAAATGATACTAGGGAAGTTGAGGAAATTCAGGAGCCAGGGCCTCTACAAATCAGTTTGATGGAGTCCCTCACAGGACCTGCAAGGTATGGTAAAAACTAGAAAAATGAGGGTTACCTACTCTGTAGCTAGCTCGGTGCTGAGCCTTGTGGGAAAAACTTCCTTTTCTACCCAGCAGCCAAGCAAGCCCGGTGCCTGGCATATGTAGAAGGAATGTTGTTGACTGAACAAGGATGCACTTGAGGATTTAACCTTTCTAGGGGGCAGACAGCCCAGTTAAACACCAGTTTGCAAGAGGTGGATGGTGGGGGCATAAGCTCGGTAGGAGAGAATATAAACGAGGGCAGGCACATTTAGAGGAGAAAGTAGATGGAGGGGCCTCCTCTCTAGGGGCCTCTTCTCTATACTTTATCCTGGGCTCTAGAGGTAGTGGGAGAGGAAGACTAGGAGGGAAACTGTGCTGCTCCAACATTCACTGTTCCCTCTGTAAGCCTTGGGCAGCATTCTTCTGCCCTCCACCGCCCCCCCCCCCCCCCCCCCCCCCCCCCCCCAGCCATATCTGGGTGAGTGCTGGTCCCCTGTCCTGCAACACTTCTGCCCGCCTGTTCACACCTATGTTGTCCATCTCACTGACGCTAATGTTCACACCTGTTGTCCATCTCACTGACGCTAATGTTCACACCTGTTGTCCATCTCACTGACGCTAATGTTCACACCTGTTGTCCATCTCACTGACTGTGGACAGTCAGTATATGTTAAGTGGAAACATACAATGTCTCTGTTTTATAGACTGACTTGCTTTACTCAGCAATAAATCTTTCATATTTGTCCACTTTCTATCAAATGCCAGGGTCCTGTTTTTTATGGCTGAATAGTATTCCATGGAGTATATGTGCCACAATTTTTCAATCTGTTTATCCATTTGTGGACATTTGGGTTGGTTCAATGTCTTAGCAATTGTGAATAAGGCTGCAATGAATATAGATGTGCAAGCACTTTTCTGACTGAGTGCTCTCCTGTCCTTTGGGTAGATATCCAGGAGTAGAATTGCTGGATCATATGATAGTTCTATTTGAAGGTCTTTGAGGAACCTCCATATCGTTCTTCACAGTGGCTGGGCCCATTTAGAGTCCCACCACACTTGTGGGACACAGATAAGTTTTATTATCTGTTGACGAGGATGTGTATGGGGGTCTCAACTGGGCTGGACTGAGGTGTATATCACGCTGGGTGAAGTCTCTTCACAATCTAAATGATGTATAGCAATTTAATGTATGAATAATAATAATAATAATAATAAAACATCTTCAGGGTTCTCAGCTCACTGTTTTGCCTTAAATCTTGGATGGATGCTGTAGAAATTACAAGGCTTTCTCTGTGTAACTCACAGTAGTAGTACCAGATGACAGAGAAGCTGCTTGGAGATGATGAAGGTGATGACAGCCATTACAGTGAGAAATAATAATGACAATTTTGTCGATCTCACATGAGTTTCAAGCCCTCTCTCCCTGGGGCTCAGTACTTGCTTATGTTAGATACCTCTACTTGCAAATGGATAAGGGACCTTCCTCAGAGCCCCTTCCTCTTAAGTCTAATTTCCATGTAGGGCATCTGGAGCATTTGGGATGGGAAAGGGAGGGGGTAAGTGGACCCAAGGGCCTATTCGTGCGACCACAGGTAAAAACGCCGTGGCCTGAGCTCATGTAATGGTTTATTGAATCTGATTGAAGGACAGGAAAAATGATACTAGGGAAGTTGAGGAAATTCAGGAGCCAGGGCCTCTACAAATCAGTTTGATGGAGTCCCTCACAGGACCTGCAAGGTATGGTAAAAACTAGAAAAATGAGGGTTACCTACTCTGTAGCTAGCTCGGTGCTGAGCCTTGTGGGAAAAACTTCCTTTTCTACCCAGCAGCCAAGCAAGCCCGGTGCCTGGCATATGTAGAAGGAATGTTGTTGACTGAACAAGGATGCACTTGAGGATTTAACCTTTCTAGGGGGCAGACAGCCCAGTTAAACACCAGTTTGCAAGAGGTGGATGGTGGGGGCATAAGCTCGGTAGGAGAGAATATAAACGAGGGCAGGCACATTTAGAGGAGAAAGTAGATGGAGGGGCCTCCTCTCTAGGCACCTCTTCTCTATACTTTATCCTGGGCTCTAGAGGTAGTGGGAGAGGAAGACTAGGAGGGAAACTGTGCTGCTCCAACATTCACTGTTCCCTCTGTAAGCCTTGGGCAGCATTCTTCTGCCCTCCACCGCCCCCCCCCCCCCCCCCCATCCCCTCCACACACACACACAAGGGTATTTCTTAGAATCACAGCAGCTTGGCTGATCAGCAGGGTTTGACCCTTTCTTAGGTCCCCAGTAGGCCTTGACATTTAAATTTGAGCAGAAACACAGGATTGGTTCATACTCCCCTCGCAAACTCACGACTCCATCTTAGACTTTATATACAAATGTATACATTCATCATGAGCTTGAGATGTTTGGCTAGTAGTAGAAATAAGTATGTTTAGAACCACCCATGTCTTCATGGGCCTGGACTCCATACTAAGGCTCTTTGCTCTAATCAAATAAGTTAATAGGTTACCAGTTTTGGTGTTTAAATTCTGAATTTAAATTGTAGATAAAGCTTTTGTTTAAGGTAACTAGTTATTAAATTCTGTTATTATTTTCACGAACTGAGAATGACAATGGGCAATTGCATAATCAAGGGATCAGTAAATATGCTTCTGGGAAGAAGGGAGAAAGCAGTAGCTTGGAATTATGTGACAGTACATTGTACAAGTAAAGAAGAAGATGAAGGAAAAGCAAAAGAACTTTCTTAATTCAACAAGACTCTGTAATCAGTGGGTGGGTGACACTGTCTTTTGTTTTGTTTTAGGTTTTTGCTATAGGACCTGTGCACTCTCTAGGGAGAGACAGAGAGAGAGGGAAAGTGAGAAAGCATCCTGCAGTGGAAATGGCCACTCTGTAATCCCTTCCCCTCCATTCTCCTCTCAGGATTTTGGGCACACATGCACATATATCCAGTGTATTTTTCAAAACTGCTAGTTCCTGGACTCCAACTGCAGAGTCAGCTATGTGGGATCCAACCATCTTAACCACCACACCACTCACTGGCTCAATAATGTCTTCATTTGAAGGGTGGGAAAACTGGGTCCTGGAGTTTTTAAGTGATTCTCCTTTGGGCACTCAGTCAACAGCAACTCTGAGATTAGGATCCTGAGCACCCAAATTCCCAGTATAGAGCTGTACAGCCTGGGGTAGAGGAAAGATTATCCTCTGAGCAGTGGACCTAAAACATCCATCATGGGATGCTGTGACCCCCTAACTGGGGCTGCTGCAGAGGTCAATCCAGCTAAAGGCAAAACTGTGAGCAAGAAAAGCTTTGCTTTTGGCAAACTTTGTCCTTCCCTCTGAGCCTGTCTGCTTCTTGCCTCTGGTATCTGAAGCTGTAACTTCCACTTGTCTTATACATTGCCACTCTGTGGCCCAGGGGCTAGCTCTTGACCAACTGCCATGTGATTGTAGGTTGATGGACATCAGTGGGTTAACTCCCAACGATGTGCATTTTGATAGGGATGGACCCTTTTGTGTCACTCCAATGAGTGGTGGTCATCTGGAGGAACTGGCCAGATGGTGGGCCCCTCACATCATGATAGTCATCTTTTATTCTCAGAACAGAATTCAGGAGGGCCAAACTAAGAGTTCTGCAACAGGCACCTGACAGCTAATCAGGGAATAACTCCTGTAACTTATGTGCCACTCTACTCTCTTTACCTGCAAAACTTCCTTGCTGTCCTGGAAGCAGCATGGCTTATCATTTCAGATCAGAGGACACAGATGTTGGCTTTTTACTGAGGTCCACTTGTTGGTATCCAGGGGGCTACATGCATTCTTTCTTGGCTCTGGGTAGCCCCCAGGAACTCAGGTGCTAGAAGAGATCCAATCCTGCAGGTCCTCCAGTGGCTGACAGTCTTGGGGCCATCTCTTCATCCCATCTGCCACTGGCTCTCCTGAATCCGAGGCCTCTCTGTATGCCTAGCTGCACACAAGGAACGATGATGAACATGAAGTCTGGCTCTATGAGAGCTTCTTTGGGGAAGGCAAATTTGATCTGTCAGAAAGCACCGGAAATGTGTAGCTGCAGTTTCTCAGCCTGCCAGCTCAGATCCACCTTCCACTCCTCATTGTAATTAATTGTTTAATAAGTCATTAGATGAGAAGAGATCCCCCATGGCATTTTTCTGCCTGCTCTCCTTCCCTTCCTCCCCATCTCCTATTTTTTCCATTTTTCTTTTCCCCTAGTTTTAGGAGAAAAGCTATTAACTCAAATTCCCTGAAAAGAGGCCCAGTCTAGGTATTGTGTTTTTCTAACCTGTACTCACCCTGTGGCATCTGCCCATTGTGCTTTCATTTATGGGATCAATAGAATTGATGGGTGCCATTGGAGTGGCAGTTTCCCCAAGGGGTGGGGGGAACTGTCCCAGGACCCCAGCCTTACCCTCTGCAAGAGGTAGAGTTGAGGAGAGGCTGGCTTTCAGGCAATATCTTGAATAAACTCTTTTCTTTTTTTTTTTAAATTTTTTTGAGAGGTTTTTGCTATAGGGCACGTGCGCTCGCCAGACAGACAGAGAGAGACAGAAAGACAGAAAACGAGAAATCACCCCCCAGGGGGGATGGTCACGCCGCAATCCCTTCTCCTCCATTCTCCTCTCGGGATCTTGGGCGGCCACGCATGCCTACACACCTGGTGCGAGTTTAAGACGTCGGGTCCGGGACTCGAACTGCGGTCGGCTACATGGGAGTCCAGCGACATAGCCATTATGCTAACTGCTGGTCCCATACTCTTTTCTATGCTTACCAGTTTAATTAAAATTTCTTTCAACTTGAACCACACATTCAGCCATGTGAGATTCAGTTACCTTAGCTTCCACTTCATAGGCTGACCTAACATGATGGCTTTTTAAAAATTTAATTTATTTCTTCCATGAGAGAGACAATAAGAGAGGGTTCAAAAGAGAGTGGCATCACCAGCACGGTCTTCACATCGTGTTCCACCACCAGCCTCAGCTAGCTAGGATCACGGATATGCTTATGTGCACCTAGTGTACACAAGGAGGTTTGGGCATGCAAACCTAGGATCTTCCCATATGGCGTCAGCATTGCGGGGTGTTGCATTACCGCTGTACCATCATGATGCAAATAATGTGATGTTTTGATACATGTATACATTGTGGAATGAGTAAATCAAGTTAATGAACATATCCATCATCTCAAATACATATTTTCTTGTACACTAGTTTCTTTTAAATCCTTTGGAAGCCCATTTTTCTGTTGTGCCAACTTTAACATTTTTGGTGTTCTTCCACTGATTTCTTAAATAGTACAATTTTTTGTTGTTTGTTATTTCTGGAAATTAGTAGTTAAAACATAGTATGCATTTTGGTTGCTTTGGTCAGTTCCTAATTGATGTTCTGCATTAATATTCTTTTAGCTTTTTAAACCAATCTCATCCTTTTTTCATAATTTCATAGTTATGGTTAACAGATACCAAGTGTGAGGAGCTAGTCATACAATACATTATAATCATCCCCTCTTGGTACCTTTACTATTAGTCCACCACTTTAAATGGTTTCACCTTTTCTTTGGTAGCTATTAAAGTCACCCATCCAATACAATTTGCTGTGAACTTTATAAATCACCAGAAGAAAAGAGTTTCAGTGAATTGACTTACCTTCAGAAAGCCAAGTTAGGTTAGTGAAAAACCTGCCATTTATTTACTTTAAATACATATACTAACATTAACTCAGAGGTTCTCAAGTCGGGCTTAGGGTTGGAGTTGGGGACGATTTTACTTCCCAGGGAACATTTTGCAATGTCTGGAGACATTTTTGGTGGTCAGAACTGGGGACAAGGTATACTACTGACATCTAGTGGGTAGAGAGACCAGGGATGCTTCTAAATATCCAGTGAGGCCCAGGAAGAGTCCCACTCCACAAAGAATTTTTGTGCCCCAAATAGTACTGAGATCGAGGTACCCTGCCTTAAATCAATAACATTTTGCCAAAGTAGAAGCCTAAGGAGTACCAACCCTGAGAACGTTGAGACCAGCACTGTCCAATATAAGTTTCTGTGATAATAGAAATGATCTCTGTTTATGCCGTCCAATCTAAGAGCCACTAGCCACATGTGGCTATTGAGCACTGGCAAGGTGGCTAGTGTGACTGAGGAGCTGAGGACAGTCATATGTCATTTAATGATGAGAAATGTGTTGTTAGGTGATTTCATTACTGCATTACTGTGAACCACAGTAAGACTATATATATGTATATATAGTATATATGTATATATGTATGTATAATATAGTATAATATAGTATAAGAGAGAGAGAGAGAGAGAGAGAGAGAGAGAGAGAGTTTGTTCTATTGTTCTAGGACACATATGCTTGCCAAAGAGAGAAAACGTGAGAAAGCATCCCTCCGGGGGGGATGGCCACACCGTAACCTCTTCTCATCCACTCTCCTCTCAGGAATTTGGGCATGCACACCTATATGCCCAACATGTTTCTCAAGCCAGTAGGTTAAAGACTCAAACTGCAGAGTTGGCCATCCAACAGGATCCAGCCATTTTAACCACTATATCACTGGCTGGCCTGTGATATAGAAGTTAAATTATATTATAATTCTATGGGACCACTATTGTCTATCCATTGTTGACCAAAATGTTGTCATGCAGCACATGACTGTATGTAACTTAATAATTTTTTCAATTAATATAAAGTTAAATAGTCACATGTGGCTACTGGCTTCCATATTGGACTCAATTTTAGAAGCACTGTAGTTGGGAGTTTGCTCTATGTCCACTGTCTACCATATTTTAACTTCATGGCCTTCTGAGTCTCAGTTTCCTCATCTGGGCATCTGGAAATGATAATGGGATCTACTGGGACCAGCAGATGGTGCAATGATTACTTCACTGGACTCCCACATGGCCGACTGTGGTTCAAGTCCCAGACCTGGCAGCTTGAAACTCATGCCAGGTGCATCTGCATGTGTACAAAATGCTGAGAGGAAAATGGAGGAGAAGGGATTGCAGAATGGCCATCCACCCTGGAGGAGTGATTTCTAGCTTTCTGTCTCTCTGTCTGTCTCTGTCTGGTGAGTGTGCACGCCCTACAGCAAAAATCTCTCTAAAAAAAAAATGGAACCTACTCTTCAGCATTGTGAATACTGAATGAAACAATGCATGGGAAATAAAGCATGTAGCACAGTGCCCAGCACAGTAAGCATTTGAGAGGTGTTAGCAATTATCACCAGAGATTTGTGGATAGCATAGTAATTGCATCATGTAGATGGGGATCCAGGCTGGCTGCCACTGGGGTTAGGATCATGGTGTGAAGATCCTATTGGGGCTTTCTCTCTCTTGCTTTTTGTTAGAAGGAATATAAATATGTAAACTTATAAGCAAAAACAAAGAACAACAACAAAAGAAGGCCTGCCTTGGACTATTATTTAAAGGCCACTTCAGAGGTGGAGCTCTAACTCTTAGCCCTCATAGCACTGCTATAGGCATGCCTCACCACCCCATGTATCTTTGGAACTTGGTGTTCTCAGCTGTAAAGTGGTAATGATAAAAATGAAAATTATAATAATGCCATGTCCCTAGCTGCCTATGTCAGAATTGTCAAGATGTGGACATGCTTTGAAGAGTACAAAGGCCTCTGTAAGTGGAAGATTTATGCTGTGGGTATCAGCAGGTGGTGCGGTGGTTAAGGCGCTGGATTCCCTGGCCAATCGTAATTTGAGTCCCAAATCTGGCTGCTTGATTATGGGGTGGCCATCTCCCCTGGGGGGGGTGATTTCTCACTTTCTGTCTCTCTGGCAAGCATAAGCGCCCTATAGCAAAAATCTCTCCAAAAGAAAAATTTGCACTATGAGTTTACACACAGCAGTGCCTCTGCTCAGACTTAGTGCAAAAGTCCTGCCTTGGTAAAATTGCCTGAAATCCAGGATGAGAGTGTCTGAATTAAGGAGATTATGCTGAAAAGCAGCCGAAAACCAGGAGCTTCTCACAATGTCAGGTCCTGTTGTGTTGCTCACCCAGCCAGTAGTGTGGCAGGAGAGCCCAGGCACTGCTTTAAAGATGCATCAAAGCTTTGCATTTGGGGCTGGGAAACCACAGCACTGGACTAAATAACCTGTCTCCCAGGCTTCTAATGAAGGAACAAGGCATCTGGCCTAACGCGAGAGAAGAGGGCCCCTCACAGCAGCTTACAGTGTGCCCAAGGGCTCAGCCACCCCGGTAGAGTATCTGGATTGAGAGATACACACTCACATACGCTGAAAATATTTTGGCGCCATATAGGAAAAAGAGCATGGGACTTTGGAGTCAGATATGGGTTTGAATCCTCACAATACTACTTACCAGCTGTGTGGCCATGGGTGAATGCTTTTACCTTTCTGAGCCTTTGTTTTCTCATCTGTAAAATGGAGAGGATTCCTGCATCACATAGTAGTCACAAAAATTAAACCAGATAACTGGTAGACACACATAGGTTATCCTCAATAAACATGAGTTTTCTTGTCATCTAATGTGCATAGAGTAACCATTAACCAACTAATTAGCAATGGTCTCGGTTCTGTTCCTCTGGGATGAAAAAAGAAAATGAAAGTTCCTACTGTCGGCATAGGAAAACCATCTAGCTCTTTGTTTTCCTTTTCTTTCTTTTTCTTTCTCTTTTTCTTTTTCTTTCTTTCATTCTTTCCTTTCCTTTCTTTCTTTTTTCTTTATTTGTCCTTTTTAAAAACATATATATATATTTATTATTTACACTTAATCACTGTCCATCTTCACAGTGTACAACATGGTTTTTCCTTGCATGAATACGGTGCCTATCAGTATGACAAAGACATTACCATATACATTATTATCAGCAGATAACTTTTCATTTTTGTGTCAATTAATGTATTGTTTGCTTTAATCCCTGTTCCCCTCCCTCTCTCCCCCTATTACCTACTCCCTTTCCCCTCCCTTACTATCTCTAGTATCTACAGTTACTCTTCCTGCTATTATACCTTCCAATCTTTCAATTTCTACTATAGAGTACAGACATTTAGTATATATTGAGCAGGGACACACAAAGTCTGTCTTTCATAGTCTGACTTGACTTGCTGCACTTAGCATTAAGTCTTCCATATTCATCCACTTTGTATCAAATGTCAGGGTCTCATTGTTGTTTATAGCTGAGTAGTATTCCATAGAGTACATCTGCCACATTTTTTTCAATCTGTTCATCTATTTTTGGACATTTGGGTTGATTCCATTTGCTAGCAATTGTAAATAATGCTGCAATAAACATGGATGTGCAACTGTTTTTCTGACTGAGAGTTTCTCTATCCTTTGAGTAAATACCTAAGAGTGGAATTATTAGGTCTTATGGTCGTTCTGTTTGTAGGTTTCTGAGGAATCTCCGTATTATTCTCCACAATGGTTATACTAACTTACATTCCCACCAACAGTGTAGGAGAATTCCCTTTTCATCACAGCCCTGCCAGCATTTATCATTCTTTATTTTTTTAATTTCAGCCATTCTGACTGAGGTTAAGTGGTATTTAAATGTGGTTCTGATTTGCATTTCCCTTATGATAAGAGATGTTGAGCATGGTTTCATATGCTTTTTGGCTATTTGCATGTCTTTCTTGGAGAGTTGTCTCTTCAGCTTGTTTTACCATCTTTTAATTGGATTAATTTCTTTTTTCTTTTTTTTTTTTAATAGTTAAGCTGCTGAGTTCCTTGTATATTCTGGTTATCAGTCCCTCAACTGAGGTATAGTTTGCAAATATATTCTCCCACTCTGAGGATTGTCTCCTCACTCTAGTTATTGTTTCTTTTGCCGTGCAGAAGCTTTTTAGCCTAATGTAGGCCATTTGTCTAGTTTCGGGACTATTGCCTGTGCTTTGGAGGTCTTCTTAAAGAAGTGCTTGCCTACTTTGAGGTCTCTAAGAGTTTCCCCTGTGTTTTCCACCAGTAGTTTATAGTTTGGTGTTTTATATTTAGATCATTTATCATTTTGAGTCTTTTTTTTTTTTTGAGAGAGAGGTTTTTAAATTTTATTTATTTATTTATTTATTTACTATAGGTTGTGTACACTTACCAGAGAGACAGAAAGCAAAGCAAGAAATCACTCCCCAGGGGGGATGACCTCATTGCAATCCATCCATTCTCCTCTCAGGATTTTGGGAACACATGCACACATGCCTGGCATGATTTTAAGCTGCTGGATCTGGGACTAGATGGGATTCCAGTGACATAACCATTACACCATCTGCTAGTCCTTCAAGAGAGGTTTTGATTTCCTATATTACAGTCTTCATCTCTACAATTCTGTTTGATTCTTTTTTAGGTATCTATTACTTCTTTCAAATTATGAAAGAATTCCTCATCTCCTGGAGCTCACTGTATCTTTTCTCTTACATCTTGTCGAGTTCATTGTCTCTTTTCTCTTGCATCTCATTCAGTTTTGTCACTATAAATATTCTAAATTGTTTATCTGACATGTCCACGAGTTCCATATTATTGTCTATGGATGATAAGGAATTGATGTTTTCCCTTGGAGAAGAGAGATTTTCTTGGTTTCTCATATTTCTTGTGCCTCTGTGATGGTTTCTAGCCATCAGGTGAATTTTATGTTTCTTCCTAAATTCTTCAAGTTAGTTCTGAGTGTTCAAAGGGTAGCAGGAGGCGATTGCAATCTCTCTGCTGTTCTACCTCCCTGATGCTCACTCAGAAACCTGCACTGTTGTCTCTGGACTTGGATAATTCAAAGTCCTCTCAGTTTCTAGAAAACAGGTGCACCTGGGGCTGAGCTGCTGTGCTTCAAATGAGGAAGAGAGAAGGGGTCATGGGGCCCATGTTGCATGCTGTGTGCTTTAGGAAATGCTGAAGTCTGAGAATTCAGAGGTGCAGCGGGGGATGAGCCACAGTTTCTCTCTAACTCTGTGTCCCTGCCTCTAAGTGCAGCCAGGCCTGTCGCTGAGGCAGATATACTGATAGTGCAGGGACTGGGGCAAGACGGTCTTCTCCAAGTCCCAATAAACACACCTGAGAGTTGCAAGGTGTGTGGGGGAGAGGATGAGCCATGCTCTGCAGAACCCATCCCAGCCACAAACGGCTCACAATGCAGCAAAGCTGTCTTGAGTATATGTCCCAATGGCACAGGGACCAGGGCAAGACCCATCTTTCATATTTCAATGCCTTGAATATAGCTTCCCAATCTTTCCTTGCTTGCATTGTTTCCGCTGAGAGGTCCAATGTTAGCCTGATGGGATAACCTTTGTTAGTAACTTTACATTTCTCTCTTGCCATTTTTAGACTCTTATCTTTATCTGTGATTTTGGTCAAACTGGCTATGATGTCCTGTAGAGAGGATCTTCTTGGTTTGATTCTATTTGTGCTCCTTCGTATTTCTTGGGTCCTGATGTTTGAATGCTTCTCTAGGTTTGGTAAGTTTTCTTCCAGGATTCCATAGAATAGATTATCAATGTCCTTATTAGATTCTTCACCTGGGATACCAGTTATTCAGATGTTTGGGCATTTCATAGTATCTAGTATTTCCCGTATATTATCCTTATTTGGCGGGGAGGGGTTATTTTTTCATTCTTTTTGGTGATTTTTTTTTCTAGGTCAGAAGTTTTATTCTCTGGATCTGAGATTTGATGTTCTGCATGATCTAATCTGTTTTTAATACTTTCAAGGGAGGTTTTGATTCCCTGTTTTACAGCCTTCATCTCTAACAGTTCCATCTGATTCTTTTTTATGGTGTTCATATCTTCTTTCAAATCCTGGAAGGACTTTCTCATCTCCTGGAGTTTATTTTCTTTTTTCTCTTGTATCTTATTTAGTTTTGTCACTATGAATATTATGAATTGTTTATCTGACATTCTATGAGTTCTGTTGTACTGTCTGTGAGTGATGAGGAGTTGTTCTTTTACCTTGAGGGAGAGATATTTTCTTGGTTTCTCATATTTCTTTTGCCTCTGTGCTGATTTCTGGTCATCTGATGGATTATACATTTCTTCCTAATTTCTTGGAGTTAATTCTGTAATGTTAGGGGTAAAGATGCACTCTACTTCTCTGGTGTGTCCTTCAAAGAAGGTTTCATGTTCCAATCAGAGAATGGTGTATGTAGCCAGCTCTAGGTGCTTTTCCTCCCCAGGATCTCAGGACCAGGTATACCTAGGGCTAAGCTGGAGGATGTAGCTGAGTGTTCAAAGGCAAGTGGGAGGAGGTGAGCTGTGGCCTTTCTGCAGCTCTGTTTCCCTGATGTTCACCCTGAAACCTGCACCATCTTCACTAGTACTGGATATTCCAATGGTGCAGCAGGTGGGGAAGGGTAGGACTCTCCAGATCCCAGTTAACACATCTGAGAATTCAAAGGCATGTGGAGGTGAGCCACAGTCTCTCTGTAACTCCTTCTCCCTGACACTCACCCTGCAACTTGTCACATCTTTCATCTTGAAGTCTATTTTGTTTGATAATCAGTATCACAACTCCAGCCTTTTTTTGGGGTTTCCATTTGCATGGAATATCTTTTTCCAGTCTTTCACTTTTAGTCTATGTTTATCAGTTAGATGCATTTTTTGTAAACAGCACATAGATAGCTTCTTTTTTTTTTTTTAAATCCATTCAGCCTGTCTGTGTCTTTTAATAGGAGAATTTAATCTATTAGCATTCGATGTTATTGTTGATATTGGTGGACTTATCCCTCTCATTTTGTTAGGCATTTTCTTGGTTGTTTTTTGTTCTTGTATTTCTGTTTGTCTCTCTAGTTTTCCTGATACAAGACTCCCTTCAGTACTTCTCATAGAGCTGGTCTAGTATTAGTGAATGCTTTCACTTTTTGTTTATCTGAGAGTACTTTTATTCTTCCCATTTGAAGGATAATATCACTGGATATAATATTTTTGCTTGAAATTATTTTTCTTTTAATGTCTTAAATATGTGTTCACATTTTTTCCTTGCCAGCACTGTTTCATTTGAGAGGTCTTGATGTTAGCCTAATGGGATAACCTTTATAAGTAACTTGATGTTTCTCTCTTACCATTTTCAGAATATTGTCTTTGTTTTTGATTTTTACCAATCTGGTTATGATGTGGTGGAGGGCAGAGGATCTTTTTATGTTGATTCTATTTGGATTTCTTTTTATTTCTTGGGCCTGAATTTCTCCATGTTTCAGATAGTATTTCATGAAATAAGTTTTCCTTGCCTTTAGCAGCTTCTTCACTTCTGGAATATCTATTATACAGATATTTGGGTGTTTCACGGTGTCAAGAATTTCCTGTATATTAATCTCATGGGGGAGGGTATTTTTTCATTCTTTCTGGTGGTCTGATCTTTTGGAGACTTTGTCTTCAAGGTCAGAAATTCTTTCTTCTGCATGGTCCAATCTGCTGTTAATGCTTTCTAGGGAGATTTATTTTTTTTTTTTTGTATTGTATTCTTCATTTATAGAACTTCTGTTTGATTCTCTTTTAGGGTATCTGTCTCTTTATAGAATTCCTCTTTAATGTCCTGGAATGATTTTCTCATCTCCTGGAATTGATTGTCTGTTTTCTCTTGAATCTCATTGAGTTTTGTCATTATGAATGTTTGGAATTTTTTCCTGAAATTTCTATGAATTCCTTTGTGCTGTCCATCATTGATGAGGAGCTACTGTGCTCACCTGTTATCCCCTTGTTTTCTCATGTTTCTACAAGATATATGCTGGTTTTGATTATGTGATGCAATATTCACTTTTTCCTATTTATTGGCATAGATTCAGAGGAGGCCTGCTGAGACCAGGCCCAAGTGTACCAGTGGGTGGGTTGAACCCATGCAGCAAGGAACACTCAGTGGATGGAGTCCCATGAGTTCCAAAGATAATCCCAGGAGGTTGGGGTGCACTCAACAGAAGAGGCCTGCTGAGACCAAGCCCAAGTGTCCCAGTGGCTGGGGTGACCCCCATCTAACCCTTTCTTGAGAAAAGGAAAATGGGAAGGATTCTCCTTGCTGTCCCACACCATGTTCAAAAGAGCAGTCTGAATTGTTTAGGAACCATCTAGGGTGAAGGATAAAGCACAGAGGTCTGGATTGTCACAAACGACCATTAATGATGAGCCTGAGCAGCCTCCCTGGGGCTTGGATGTTTCCCTAAAGAAGTCACCCCACTCTGTGTACCCAGAGAGAGGCTTTCTGAGGACAGTGCATTTCCCAGAAGTCTACGATTTAAACTCAAGTCATATGTGTGGCTGGTTGATCCAGTAGTGTGATTCATGAACCAAGAACACAGGCTGGCTTTGCCCTCACCTAGCCAGCCCAATGCAGATAACCATTTTACAAAACTGCTGCTCACCAGGGGGCTGCTGGAGAGAGTACGAACAGCTACATGAGGTCTCATCCCATACTTCTGGGAAATTGATGGTAATCAGGGGACATAGACTATTAACATCATGGAAGACAGCCTTCCCAAGGAGAAGGGAAGTTAATAATAATAATGATGATGATGATGGGGGGGGAATAATAATAATAATAGTATCAACTGTTCACTATGTATTATGCCCATGCCAAGAGCTTTATAAGAATTAGTTCACCAAATTGTCAATGACAGCGGGGCCATTTTCTTTTTTTGAGCACTATGACGAACTCTTCCTACCACATAGTAAGTACTCAATAAACAGTTATTGATTGAATGAGTTCTCACAACTTATGGTAAAGGTACTACGCTTAGCCCCACTTAACAGACAAGGGAAGTTAGGTTTGGAAGAGTTCAGTGTCTTTCCTAAGAACCCCTAGTACTGAGCAAGAACCAGGATTCAAACCCACATTTTTCCAACTCCATAACCAAACCCTTTTGAAACTATATTACTTTCCTTCCTCATAAGGTCAACGTGCCAGATACCTCTTTCTGTGACAGAGGTACCTCTGCTCAGAGAAAGCTGAATTCAAGAATCAAGGGCACTGCAAAAGACATGAGATTATGACATCCATCCCTCCTTCATCCCGACTCTCCTCTCTACCTTCCAAATTCTGGCCCTAGATATGTTTTATTATTACGTTCATTTTATAGATCGGGAAACTGAGGCTTGAAGTAATCGTATGACGTATCCAAGGTCATTCAGTTCGCTAAAATATGCACTAGTTTAAGGTTCTGGTTCTCAGAAAAAGCTGAGCTTGATAGGGAGAGGAAGAGTGTTATGTAAACGTGGCCAAGGTTCCATGGGAAAAAAACAATGATCTCCCAAATTCTGGTTAAAGCAACTTAGTTGAATTTTCAAAAGTAGAAACAAAATGTTTTACTCATTTAATCTGAACATTTAGAACTATATTCCTTGCTACAAACACAGAGATTATAACAATATAATTTAGTCATGTACTGTAATAAAAGGGAGATATTCAGGATAGAAATTAGAGATGAGAAAAGAAGAGATACAACCATGGGAAAGTCTAGATAAGGATGAAAAAAGAGCAACAGCACAGTAGGCCCTGTATTTCAGAGAAACTTTGCTACGGAAGATTGATAGTCATGCTGCATTTTGCCAACAATAAGGTCTTTGTTATTTCCCATCCTGTGGACTTCAGGGGCCAAGGACCAGCTTGTCCCACAAGTTAGAGGTCATGATACTGCCCCCTTATTGTTAGATTTAGATTTTCCCCGTTTCACAAGACCATTGTCCCTGGAAAATGAAGCAGAGAGTAAGTTAAAGGGAGACTCTGGTCCAGCTGTGGTGATATAAGCAGTTGGACAATGCTTGAGCCATATGGGAAGGTCTAAGTTTGAATCCTGGGTTAATCTGAACACACCTAGTAAGTTCCCAGGTGCGTACATACTTCTGGTTGACTTGGAAGTTAAGGGTGGGGAGGGGTGGAGTTGGAGGCATGGCAAGACTGTCAAGGTTCCGGCCCACCCCCCATAAAAGAAAGAAAGAAACTTAAAAATAGAGAGAGACTCTACTGAGACCCACAGAGCTTGAGAAAAGGATAGGGTCCTGGGAACCCAGGTGCATCTTCTAGTCCATATTCTAAGCAGAACCCAGTAGATTAGGCGGGAAAAGTTCACTTTCTTGTGTTTATCATCACGCATATGAACAGAGGTTTCTGCATTAGTTCACAGTTCATTTTTTTTAGTTGCCAGAGGGTATGTGTGGTCACCAGAGAGAAATGGAGAGACTGACAGAGTGGGAAAAAGTACTCCTATGGGATGTGGTCAGCTGCAATCTTTTTTCCTCAATTTCTCCATTCTGTTGGGATCTGGGGCACACACACACATGCCCAGTATGTTTTTCAAACTGCAAGGTCCAGGATTTGAACTGCAGTGAACTGTGTTGGATCCAGTTCCCTTAACCACTAAGCCATGGAGCTGGTCTAGTTCACAGTTAATCTGTGATAGTTGAAAGTCCTTTAAGAGGGACCAGCAGTTAGCGTAATGGCTATGTCGCTGGACTCCCACGTAGTCGACCGTGGTTCGAGTCCCGGACCCGGTGGCTTAAACTCATGCCGGGCGCGTGTGTGTGCGTGCCCAAGATCCCAAGAGGAGAATGGAGGAGAAGGGATTGCGGCATGGCCATCCCCCCGGGGGGTGATTTCTCATTTTCTGTCTCTCTGTCTCTGTCTATCTGGCGAGCGCATGCGCCCTATAGCAAAAACCTCTCAAAAAAAAAATGTCCTTTAAGAGAAGGATGAGAAAAACAAAAACAAAAACACTAAATCTCCACCCATTTCCTGTGTTCGAAGGACATAATTTTACATATGAGGAATGTTTCTTCCATCCCTATGGTTCCAGAAGCTGAAAATCAATGACCCAAAGACCTTGTTTCATGCAGAAATGACTTATGTTTGCTTATTCAGGAGTTGGAAGAAGGAAGAAAGTCCCTGGAATGAGGTCCTTAGTTCTCTATTAGAAACGAGCTCCTCATTTGAAAAAACAATTTAAAAAATCTCTTTAGAAGTAGAGGAGAGAATGAGGGAAATTTCAAGTCAAATCTCCTGCAACTCTGCATGTTTTAAATAGGAAAAAAAATAGCTTGGGTTTCTAAACAATCTGAAAGTAAGAGTGTTCTTAAAACACTGTCAGACTTCTGAGGGGTCTGCTCTGAAGGCCAGACCCCATTGGTCAGCTCAGGCAGGGATTATAGTGAGCCTCTGCAAAATCTGTCCTCCCTGGGAAGAACTGGGAACTGTTAAAGATCACCTCTGTGAATCACAGAATCTTAAAATTCCTGCCTTAGTAGGAACTCTAGACTTCAAGTCTAGCTCAACTTCTTAGTTCTGAGATGAAGAAATTAAGGCCCAGAGAAAGGACTTGATGTTCCATCATACCCAGTTAATAGCAGAGCTTGATGCGAGGTTTCATAACCAATTAATAGCAGAGCTGGATTTGAATGCTCCAGAACTTGCTAGAGGCCTCACTAGATACTCAAGTCTTAGAGATATTTATTAGAAAAACAAAAACAAAAACAAAACAACTTTCCTCCATGGTCACAGTTCTCTCTAGATATCATTCAAATGCTTTATCTTCACAACTCCTGCTCTGACATTCATTTCTTATGACTTCTCAATTCGTCTTTTCTGTTTCAGCCATGCTTAGTAGCCAGCATAACTTATAGCAGGGTTGCTGTGAAGCATGGTGTTTGGAGCCCCCCAACTCAGAGTTGGGAGCTACTGGAACATGCAGGTTCCTGGGCCCTGCTCTCACAGAAGAATCAGATTTCCTGGAGATGAGGGCCAAGGAATCAGTGGTTATTGTGCATGTCATTGACTCACAGTGTTCCTCCTTGAAACTTGGCTTCTCACCATTGCCCTTATTTATAAGAGTAGTATAAAACCCCTACTATCTATCTTCCTACCTACCTACCTATTACCCCAAGGGCATGAGAGAGACAGAGAGAGAGAAAACTTGGTCATGGGGCTTGGCCATATTGCAATCTCTTTTTCTCCACTCTTCCTTCCTGTCAGGATTTTGGGCACACATACATGCACACCCAGTGTGTCTTCAAGCTGGGACACCAACCACCATAAGCCATGTGGGATCCAGCTCTCTTAACCACTGTGCTACAGACCTGCCCCCAAACCCTACTGTTTATAAAGCATTTCCTTTGTACCAGGCACTGTGCATTGTCTCATTTATTCCTCATGGTGCTGAGTATGTGCTTCCCCCTCAGTCTCAAGTGGACCACAGAGCAGTGTCCAGCTGGGGCAAGGGCCAGCCACCTCCTACCTACATTTAAGTGCTTCTCCTGGGTACCATGAGGATAGTGGAAGCGCTACTTCCAGTGTGGCTTTTTCTTTTCTTAGATCATTCTGACTACATATTCATATACCTGAAGCTTCTGGGACCCCAACAGATTTCTGTTGTCCTGGTTCTCACTGCCAATATTTTTTTCCCTTGAGATAGCACTCCCTAGTGTGAAAAGCTTTGGGCACATTATTTATTTCTTAAAAGTGCCAATCTGAGCCTGACAGTGATGCAGCAGTAACATAATGCTCTTCAATGCTGGACCCACATGGGAAGGTCCCTTGTTCATATCCCAAGATCTCCCTTTACATGCTAGGTGCCTGCACACATGCCTGTAATCCAGAGTACCTGAAGCTAGGGGTGGATCATGGTATGAAGACCCTGTTGCGGGGGGTGCCCATCTCTCTGTCTCTCTCCTTAATCTCCATCTCTCTCTCTCTCTGTTTGTCTCTCTCTCTTATGGATGAAACAAATAAACTTTTAAAAAGTGGCAATCCTATTCCTTTCTCTGCCTAAGAATTGTGTGAACTGAATGAGTAAATGAGTGTGAACATGCTTTGAACCCTACCCTTTTGAATCCTCTCTCTGTTTCTGTGGTCTGAAGTGGACATAGGGTGAGGGAACCAGGAATCTTCTTCCTCACCTTTGTTATCTCTGTCCTTGGTTTCTCTCCTCCACTACTAGCTGCCTTCTATCCTGACCCAACTCCAAACTCTATTTCAAGTGGACCTCTTCCTCGTCCCTCCTGGTGTCCTAGCCCAGGCCCTGGGGTACTCCATTTTCTAATCCATTTCCATCTGGTGCCCCTTACCCGAAAGCTCCTTATTCAGTATTACTCCAGAAGCTTCTGGCTTCTGCTCCAGACCCTGTACTAGAGGTAGAAGAGTCAGTTGTGAGAACAGAGTTGACACTGGCCAAGGGATATGCATGAGCTAGGTGCTATTCCAATGCCTTGTTGCCCCAGGCATATAATTCTAATCATTCTAGGACTGAGTCTGCAGGTTATTCCTGATCACCCAGTTTGTGGCTGTCATCTGCCCTCTCTGTCCCTATCCCTAACTCACCTATTCTGGCCTTTAGCACTTAAGTGCTCAAGCTGTCAACAAGCTTCTCTGCTTAACAAATGGCTTATCCTAAGGCCTTCCTCCTCTACAAGGCCTCTTATTATTACTCTAGGTCACACAGAGAGATATCTTTCATACCTTCAGCTGCTTTAAGTCAAACCACCCACAAAAGCACCCTCTAGACCTGTGGCTAGACTGCCTTCTATCCCCTGATCTTCCCATCTGCTGTTCCCCATTACTCTCATCTTCCCTTGTTCTTTTATCCCATTTCTATCTAAATCTCAGCATCCTAGCCTTAATTTGCTGCTCCTTGACAAACTTGGCTTTGCGATACATTCTGGACACACCTTTCTGGCTTGACCTTGGCCCTCTACCTCATTTATACTCTTTGGCTCCCTGTATCACGCACAAGCAACACGCACTCCCAGTTCCTATTCCACAACACTTAGGGTCCACAGAACCCTCCTATATACAACCAACACCCAAGGGCTTCACTTTGATAAACCTTATCACAAAATGTCATAAGAGAATACATGATAATTTTGTCTCACTTAATTTTACAAATATGGGAATTGAAGCCCTCTTTAAAGAGAGCCTGTGACTTTAGCAAGGCTGCAAGGATAATTTGTTGGAAGGGCAGAATTAAGACCCAGGCCATATAATTCTTAAGGTAGTACTATTCTCAAATTTGCTATTTCTTTGTATTCTTTCTCTTTGTCATCAGGGACTGGGTCATTTTATGTAGCACTTATGGGATCTGAAACCCACCTAGATTTAAACACTACCATAAGAACTTGACCTTGCCCTACATTTGCTATGTGAATCTGGGCAGTTGCTTAGTCCTTCACTTTCCTTATCTACAGAAAGGGAGAAAAGGAAGAATAAATAAAACTGATCTTTTAATATTGTGTTGAGGACTATATGAGATGATATATGTGAAGCACTTCAAGCAGTGTCTGCACATAGTCAGTGTCAAGTAAATGTTAACTGTATTATTTTATCATTGTCTCCATAGCATCTAATATAGGTCTGAGAACATATTAGGTATGCATAAAGACTTTGGGGTACTAAAGAGAAGTTCTGAGAAATAATGTTCTGACCGTGTTGTCTGGTTCAAGGGGAATGATTCTAATGGTGGATATTTTAGATCAGGTAGAAAGAGAGGGTAATGGCATGGCTGGAATAAAAGGGGAGATGTGGGACAAGAGAGCCTTCAGATAACTCTTCCCACAATGCCAGGTAGGCAGTTGCCTTGTCTCAGCAGCTGGGCTGTCTGTGGAGTTAAGGGCTAAGATGAAGAATGTCCAGAGCTCTTGGATTCTTGGAGGCATTTTCATTTCTGTGAGTGTATGCCCTTTGGGGACAATAGCATCACCCCCTCCTTATCCTATTCCCTCTCTGCTAAGACAAAGCTCATTTGGAGACCTGTATTTCTATTTGGTGTTGGGAGAACAAAGGCTATTTGTCATAACCATGGGGTGATACTGAGGTTGGCTTTCCCAATCTTCACCTTATGGGCTGAGGGGCCTCAGGATGAAACAAAAAGTTACATGTTGCCTTCAGAAAGGGCATAGATAATTCAGTTTAGGATGGGGAGACATTCCAGAGGTCTAGTTTTTTTTCTTCCTTTATCTCTCCTGCCTCCTCCAGGGGATGAACCCTGGTGACTTCTTTCTTTTGTGCCCTTTGAATCCTAAGAGCAGGAAGTATCTGGATTATATTCCACAGAATCCCATGAGCTAAGCAGAATTTACACTTTGAACCAGCAACTCTTTCTTTTTCTCCAACTTTTATTTTTGCCCCCCTTTGGAGATTTTTCACTTCCTCCCCCAACTGCTAAATTATTGACTGCTCAGACACACTGCTTGGTTGGACTTGAGAACTGGTGGAATGTTTGGGGATAGTGCTCTTGACACCTAACACACACTTAAAACCCTGAGATTTATCCCAAATGTCTCTCAATTCTGGCTCTTCTCTTGAATCCTCCAGTGTTCTCATGCTTTCCTGCCCACCTTCCCATCCCATTACACTAACTGCTGGTGCCCCCACCCCCTCCATCCCATGTTGGTCCACCACTTCAGTCTGACTACCTGAGAGTCCCCATGTGACAGATATTAAGTCCCCATTAAATTAAGATTGCTCATCACAACACATATGTCCAGTGAGCCATTTTTCGCAGGTTTCTGTTGTTAAAATGGCCAACAAATCTCTTCAAAGATGAAAGGAGCTGATAATGGTCTGACGAGTTATCTTATTTCTAGGTCTTATAATAGGTCGGCATGGGAGATTTTCCAGGGTAGGAGTAGGTGGGCACTTCACACTTACCAGGTTTTGCCAGGTGAGGGAGGGAGAAGAGTCAAATCATGGACCTGGAAATCAGCCAGAATTGGGTCTGACTCCTCGCTCTATCACTTACAACTCATATGACTTTGCCCAGATTACCTAATTTCACCAAGACTCAGTTTCCTCATTTAGGAAATGAGGATAAAAATAATAATAAAAAAATAACAATGCCTACTTCATAAGGATCTTGTGAGAATTATTATGAAATAATGCATGTAAAATCGCGTTTTTTTTTTTCTTTCACAGTGACCGCCTGGCACAGAGTGAAGACCCAGCAATTTCATTAATTGGATTAATTGTATAATGTTATTTGCCTATGACTGTGTAAAAACAGAGCCATTAATCATAGGATATGTGGATTGAAAGACAGAATAGGACTCCCTATCAGCTAGACTTTGAGGCCTCCAGAGAGATGGCAGTATGCACCTTTTTGGCAAAGTTCTTTGTTTTTTAACCTCCCTCTTCCTGCCAAGATCTAGGGTGTTACGTGTGGCCTAAGTTGGGTCTTCCTAAGCACCTATTGGGTAACTCTGGGGGTGAGGTGAAATGGGGAGGAAGGGAAGGCAGAACAAGAGGAAAAGCTAAAGACCTCCTAAATTGAAGTGCTGGAGGAAGAAAAGGTACAGGGAAGGCAAAAGTAGAAAAAAAAAAAAAGAGGAGGAGTGGTCCAGGTGAACAAATGTCCACAGGTGAAGGTGTGGACAGAGCAGAAGTAATCCCCTCTTCCTGATATGTCTCACTATTGATACCCATTGGCTGACTTTGCAGACATTGTCATGTATGTCACTTCACATAATGTGCCATCAAAATCCACATAGCAGTTTCTGCTTTGGGTAAATATCCACGCAGGGCTCGCAGAGCCAGTTGACCTCAAGCCTTCTGAGAACTGCTGCAGGTCTTGGCCCCTGCAGGGAAAATGCCAATAATGCTGACTACCTTGGAGATCCCTACTTTTTGCATGCAAAAAGTTGTATCTCAAGTGGAACTTGGTATCAAGACCCTACCTTACCAAATAAAGTCTGTCAGTGAGGTGACCATCCACAGTGGGCCCCCCTTTGGAGATTTTTCACTTCCTCCCCCAACTGCTAAATTATTGACTGCTCAGACACACTGCTTGGTTGGACTTGAGAACTGGTGGAATGTTTGGGGATAGTGCTCTTGACACCTAACACACACTTAAAACCCTGAGATTTATCCCAAATGTCTCTCAATTCTGGCTCTTCTCTTGAATCCTCCAGTGTTCTCATGCTTTCCTGCCCACCTTCCCATCCCATTACACTAACTGCTGGTGCCCCCACCCCCTCCATCCCATGTTGGTCCACCACTTCAGTCTGACTACCTGAGAGTCCCCATGTGACAGATATTAAGTCCCCATTAAATTAAGATTGCTCATCACAACACATATGTCCAGTGAGCCATTTTTCGCAGGTTTCTGTTGTTAAAATGGCCAACAAATCTCTTCAAAGATGAAAGGAGCTGATAATGGTCTGACGAGTTATCTTATTTCTAGGTCTTATAATAGGTCGGCATGGGAGATTTTCCAGGGTAGGAGTAGGTGGGCACTTCACACTTACCAGGTTTTGCCAGGTGAGGGAGGGAGAGTAGTCAAATCATGGACCTGGAAATCAGCCAGAATTGGGTCTGACTCCTCGCTCTATCACTTACAACTCATATGACTTTGCCCAGATTACCTAATTTCACCAAGACTCAGTTTCCTCATTTAGGAAATGAGGATAAAAATAATAATAAAAAAATAACAATGCCTACTTCATAAGGATCTTGTGAGAATTATTATGAAATAATGCATGTAAAATCGCGTTTTTTTTTTTCTTTCACAGTGACCGCCTGGCCCAGCATGTGGATTGAAAGACAGAATAGGACTCCCTATCAGCTAGACTTTGAGGCCTCCAGAGAGATGGCAGTATGCACCTTTTTGGCAAAGTTCTTTGTTTTTTAACCTCCCTCTTCCTGCCAAGATCTAGGGTGTTACGTGTGGCCTAAGTTGGGTCTTCCTAAGCACCTATTGGGTAACTCTGGGGGTGAGGTGAAATGGGGAGGAAGGGAAGGCAGAACAAGAGGAAAAGCTAAAGACCTCCTAAATTGAAGTGCTGGAGGAAGAAAAGGTACAGGGAAGGGAAAAGTAGAAAAAAAAAAAAAGAGGAGGAGTAGAGGTTGTAGCCAGTGTGGCTATTTTAGCCCTTTTTCTAGGATAGGGGGGGGAAAAAAAAAGGGGTGGAGGTTTTAGCCAGTGTGGCTATTTTAGCCATTTCTCTAGGATAGGGAGTGGGTCGTTTTTTGGTGGTTTCTTCTCTTAGTAGCAGGATACATCTCCAGAGAAATTTTGAGCAGACTTCCAGCCAAGATAACCTGTATTTTTGAGGTTGCCTCTAGTCTCCAGGACAAGGAGATGTTTCCTGGATGATGATCAGGGTGCTCAGAGGTATTCCTAAATAGTCTTTTCTGTGGAAGTGGAAAGGGCAGGCATCCATCAGTCTGTGCTCCTAGAGTATAAGAAAGCCCTGAGTGATGATTACTCTAGAGTAAGTACTTGAGGCAGGAGATTTCTACAGAGTGTTTGGACATTTGCTCAATGGTCCAGGTGAACAAATGTCCACAGGTGAAGGTGTGGACAGAGCAGAAGTAATCCCCTCTTCCTGATATGTCTCACTATTGATACCCATTGGCTGACTTTGCAGACATTGTCATGTATGTCACTTCACATAATGTGCCATCAAAATCCACATAGCAGTTTCTGCTTTGGGTAAATATCCACGCAGGGCTCGCAGAGCCAGTTGACCTCAAGCCTTCTGAGAACTGCTGCAGGTCTTGGCCCCTGCAGGGAAAATGCCAATAATGCTGACTACCTTGGAGATCCCTACTTTTTGCATGCAAAAAGTTGTATCTCAAGTGGAACTTGGTATCAAGACCCTACCTTACCAAATAAAGTCTGTCAGTGAGGTGACCATCCACAGTGGAGCCATTCTGACTACTAGTGGGCTTGTGGAATGGAGATTCTGGAGGTCATTGTGTGATCTGAGTGGTAGCTGTCTTCATTATGGAGTGTTTAAGAGCTGCATTTCAAGAACTGGGTGAGTCACTAGTGCCCTCCTGCCAACCTCATGCAAGGTAAAGAGGAAAGGGAGTGATCATAGGCTTCCCCTCACTGAAGGTTAGCTTATTTTCCAACTAATAAGGGATATAGGGACCCTTTCGGAAGGACCTTAGGTTCCTTAGTGAGTTGGAATCATGACTTCAGATACTTCCTCTAGAACTGGCTGAGCAGTTTCAAGGAGGAAAACAATCACCACCATTGTCTCCCTCTGCCATGCCTCAGAATGATAAATTCCAGGGTCTGTGATCCACTGCCTGGTGGATACACACACCCCTGGTCAAGGGACCAAAGTACATCACTAATTCAAAAGGAGTTGAAGATAGTCTCTTGGGGTAGGAAAAGGCATCTCAGATAAGGTGAGCCATTAAGGGGCATCTACATGTTCTAATATTTTGCCACAGTCTAATCTGTCCAGCTGACAACTTCTTGGTGAGAACAGCAACTTAAAGAAGCATTTGTTGTGGGGATAGAAATGTTCCTTCATGGTGAGGTCCTTGGTTTCTTGATGGCTGTTTGATGAGGGTTGCTCATGGCTACTAGAGGGCACCTGCCACCCTTGCCATATGGTTATCCCCATCGTGGCAGTGTATTCCTTCAAGGCTGACAAGAGGGCATCTGCTGCAGTTTCAATTCTCTCTGATTTCTCTAAGCTCTGATACCCTTTTAAAAGGCTCATCTGGTTAGTTTAGGTTCACTCACACTCAAAGGGAGGGAATTTACAGGGCATGTATAGTAGGGGGTGAAAATCTTGTGGGCTTGTGGGCCACCTAAACAATCTATCTGTCACAGACTCTCTACACAAAGCATTTTGTCTATTCAATTTTTGTTTGTTTGTTTGTTTGTTTGTTTTTGTTCAAGGCCAGGTGCTTTCCACTAGCATTCCCCATTTTAGAAGGTGGCAAAGCTGTCAAGCAAAGTGTTCTGAATCCTTGAACCTGGATCAAGTTGTGGTTTAAAAATGTCAGTAACAGTGGAAGATAGACCTTTCCCCCTCATTCTTTCCCTTTTCCCCCTAGAACCCTTGTTCAGCTGTCACATGAGACAGTCTGAGGGAAAAAAAAAAAAAAAGGCAACTCAGGGTCTAAGCATCAGGTTGTTCTGGAGGAGCAGGCAGACATTTTCATAGTGACTTGATAATGGAACTTTATCTGTCTGCTGGGCCAGCCTTCCTTCTGACCATTATTGCATGGCTATTTGTGCTCCTTGGAAGTGGTTTGGAAAGCCTCTCATCATTTACTGGATAAAAACTTGTATTTGCTCTCTCCTTATTCAGCTTGTCATCTTTTTCATGGGCCTTCATGCAGGGGTTCTCTTGCTGAAACTGCATCTCGAATCGTCTCCATATGTTTAAAAACAGGGAACCACTTTCTCCACTGACTTATTTGCCACTGCAATACCCACCCACCTGTGTGTGCTCCAAATCCTTATGGGATGGAGAAACAGAGGAAAGGGATTACGACTTGACTATGCTCCATTAAGAGGTGATTTCTCCTCTCTTTCTCTCACTCTGGCCCTCTGGCAATAAAAAAAGGAGAAGAAAAGGGCCAAGGACAAATGTGGAACACCAAGGGCCCTGGTGTGCTACAACATCTCAATATCAGGTAGGGGAAAATGAATCAGGAAAGGAGATACAGAAGAACCAGCCAATGAGGTAGGAGGAAAATTAGGGGAGTATGGTGTTTCAAAAGACAAGTGATAAAAGTATTCAAAAAGGAGGGCGTGCTCAACTGTGTCAGATGCTGCTGGAAGGACAAGGTAACATATATTTAACGGGAGCAGTTTTCACTGAAGCAGTTCGGTTTGGAAGCCTGACTGGAGAGAGCTTAAGAGAACGGAAAGTGAGGCCATAAGGACAGTGAGTATAGATCTCTTTTGCATCCAAGGGATGCAAAGAAATGGGATGGTAACAAGAAGAGGATTTGAAATCAAGGGGGGGGGGTTTGGTGTGTTTTGTTACCGTTGCTGGTGAGTTTAGGAGAGAAGACAGTTTCACATGTCCCAATGGACTAGAAGACGGTGCTATTGTCTTCAGGACCTTTAGGATCCCACTGGGGAATAGCCAAGTGTGCTGGAAGGGATTTCAGTCTAAACTCAAGGATTAGGTTGAATGATTTGATTTAGGACAGGATGGGCTCTAGGGCTACAGATGTCAGGATATCCTCTTTGTTTTCCTTTTGTCTTTCGTATTTTTCTCTTTAGTAGTTTTATCCTTTTCTTCTACTGCTGGCAGTGATGGGTCAAAGGCAATGGTAACCCACCTGGTACTTCGGGTAACGGTCTCCTTTTTCCATGGGCTTCTTTAAAGCTCAGAGAGATTTTTCCCTAGTGTCTACAAAGTCTTCCTTAAAGGTGGGGATAGAGAGTGTTGTCATATTTGTTTGTTTAAATTTTTTTGCTATGGGGCACATGCACTCGCTGGAGAGAGACGGAGAGAGAGAGAAACAGGGAAATGAGAAATCACCCCTCAGGGGGATGGTCACACTGCAATCCCTTCTCCTCCATCTTCCTGTCGGAATTTTGGGCACACATATATGCTTGGCATGTTTCTCAGGACTCCAGGTCTCGGATTCAAACTATGGAGTTAGCTGTGTGGGATCCAGCGCCTTAACTATGACGTCACCTGCAGGCCCACCATGTTTATAAAGATGGCCTAGGAACTTAGCAGTGATATGAATTGCTTCTGTTCTCCCTCTGAATTTCTGAGGGGCTTCTGAATTTCCCTGCTTTAGGTAACAGACTCCTTTTTCCACTGGCTTCTTTAAAGCCCAGAGAGATTTTTCCCTAGTGTCTACAAAGTCTTCCTTAAAGGTGGGCATAGAGAGTGTTGTCATATTTGTTTGTTTAAATTTTTTGCTATGAGGCACATGCACTTGCTGGAGAGAGACGGAGAGAGAGAGAAACAGGGAAGTGAGAAATCACCCCTCAGGGGGATGGTCACACTGCAATCCTTGCTCCTTTCAGATCTCCAGATGCAGTCTGGATAAATAGTGGAGGCAGGAACGCCAAGGGGGAACCATCCTTCTTGGACGATATGTATATGTGCGAGCTCTCTTGGTGGTGTATGTGTGGTAAAAAAAGGGAGTGTGGCTTTTTGGCTCACTGAGGTTGAGCGACTTGAACAAAGTATAAATACCTTTCAGCTGGGAACATATATGTAGTTGAATGAGTTCATGGGTTTATTACTCATTGCAATTCCCATACACACTGTGGGGAACCATGGAGCATCTCAGTAAGTGGATCTGAAGCCATCTCGGCACCATGGCTTTTGGAACATTTTGCTCTCCAAGGCCTCAGTCACCCTGGCTATGTGAACTCTAAAGTTCCCCTTAGCCTTGGAGCCTGTGATAAACATTTCTATATGTATATATTTTTTCAAGACTTATTTATTTATTTCCATTTATTATTATTTTTTAATTTGACCAGAGAGAGAGAGAAAGGGAGAAAGCAAGCTGCCAGGTTCGGGACTCAAACTGTGGTCAGCCATACGGGAATCTAGTGCTCTTAACCACCACACCACCTGTCGGCCCACTTAATGTATATTTTTGTGTGTGAGTATATCTGTGACATAAAGTTCTGGCAGTGGTATTACTGAATCAAAGGTATGTGCATTTTAAATTTTGATAGATAAGTGCAAATTTCTCTTCAGAAAGTTAGAGCTATTTACCCTCCATAGTGTATGAGAGTCCCCTATTTTCTTCACTTTCTTCAGCAATGATATATTGCCAAAAGTAAAATTTTTTGACAACCCAATAGCTGAAAAAATTAATTTGAATTTTTAGAAATTTATTTATTTCATAAGCAAGAGACAGATGAGAGGAGAGAGACAGAGAAGCAGGCACTTCAGTAGGGTCTTCATGACACAGTCTACCCACAGCTCAGGGTCATGGGCATGTGCATACCTGGTGTATTCAGGGAGTTCTCTGGATGTGACCCTGGAACTTTTCCAAGTGGTCAGCCTTACGGAAATGTCGTGTTGCCACTAGGCCACTGTCCAGCCCCCTTAATCTGATATTTTGGTTTATTTTTTCCAGTTATGAGTCTTCCTCTCTCTTTTTATCACCAGAGGGTGCATGTACTCAGCAGAGAGAGAGAGAGAAAGAGAGAGAGACAGAGAGCACCCCCTCCATTGGGGCGTGGTCCTGCTATAATCACTTTTCTCCACTATTTCATCCTATCAGAATTCTGTACACATATACACAGATGCTCAGTGTGTTTTTCAAGTTGCCAGGGCAGGGATTCAAACTGCGATCAGTTATGTAGGATCCAGGTCACTACTCACAGTACTTAAACACTGTGTTATGGGGCCAGCCCCTGAGTCTCTCCTTATATGATTAGCTATTTGTATTTATTTTTGTATGACTTGCCTTTGAACCCTTTGCCCCCTTTTATACTAAGTTGTTGTCTTCTAATGATTTATGTGAACACTTGACAAATTTTAAAAATTGGCTCCTATATCTATCATATTTGTTGCAGGTATTGTTTCCCAGTTTGTCATTCTTTTGTTGACTCATTTTTTGACCAGAAATTTACATTTTTACATTGTCAAATGTCTCCTTCTTTTCCTATATGTCTCTGGATGTTTACTCAGACCATTTTGTCTCCCTGGACATACGTATTAATAGTAACAAGTCTCCAAAACTCATAGGCCTTATCACAAAGCAATAGATTAGGGTTTTTGCATTTGTCTTTTTAAAATTTATGTATTTATTGAGAGTGCATTTGCACGAGAGAGAACAGCTTCAACAGGGTCTCATCATGCTGTGATTCCCTTTCTTCAGCCTGTGAGCTAGCTCTTCAGGTCTTCGGTACTACACACACACACACACACACACACACACACACACACACGCACACACCTAGCATGTTTTATTTCCAGGTCAACCTCGGAATCTGAATTGGTGGTTGGTCCTGTGACTTCCAGCACTGCAGAGCACCAAGTCAGGACTCCTCCTCTTCTTTTTTTTGAGGGGGTGGGGTGGGAGTAGAACAGCTTTATTGAAATATAATTAGCATACTATAGATTTAATCTATTTAAAGCATATAATCCAGTGCTTTTTAAATCTATTGACAGATGTGTGCAGCCTTCACAACCAATTTTATAACATTTTCATGACCTCAAAAAAACCCTATGTATTTTTTAACTATAATCCTCAATAAACCCCATACCCTAGCTTTAAGCAAGAGATTCTCTGTATCTATGTATTTGCTTATTCTGCACATTACATATAAATGGAATCATTGTCTTTTTAAAGGGTGACTAATGCTCCCTAATGGCAATTCCATTTGTATATCTTTTCTGTTTTTTTTTTTTTAGAATTATTTTTCTTTAACTTTATGTATTTTATTTTAATTTGACCAGAGAGGGAGAGAGAGATAAAGTGAGAAAGCAAGCCACCGGGTCCAGGACTCAAACCATGGTCAACCATGTGGGAGTCCAGTGTCCTTAACCACCATGTTACCTGCTGGTCCCATCCATTTGTATATCTTTTCTTGAATAAGAATCTAGAGCTGAAGAACAGGAGACAAGGTGAAATTATCGCATTATGCCCTGGACATCAAATGATAATCTTCTGCCTTTTCATTCTGTATTTTATTTTAGTGTTCTTACCATGGCTGAACTACTAAGTGAAGTTTCTGACTGCCTGGAAGTTCTGGAGGCCATTGATGAGGGTAAGTAATCCAATAAAACCTTGATAACTAGAACTAGATTTGTTTACTGTGATTACCCCTGCAAAATAGAACCAAGTCATGAGGAAACAAGTTCATACCAAATCTCTACTAATATTAGACTCAGTTCACATTTGCTTTTCCATTTATCTAACCTCTTTTCTGCCATCTCCATCTCTGGAGATGTATAGTCAAAAGGTTTCTCTGAGACAGCACAATTTTATTTAAAAATGGTTACCAGGTTCTTACTTACTAAGCTAGGGAAAACATTTCTACTTAATAAACAAAACAAAACAAAACAAAACAAACCAGTGAGGACAAACCGTAATTTAACAGATTCAGCTGATGTTTTACTGTAGATAGTAATCCAGATTTAACCAATAGATGAATTGTAATTGCAGAGTAAAAGAGGGGGCAGAAACAAAACACACCACCACAAGCTGTTAAATAGGATTAAATTTACAAAAATGCTCTTTTACAAAACTTACTCAGATGTGTATTCATTGCCAAAATTGTGGTGCCATCTATGAGTTATGGGAGGCAAAAGTCACTCAACAATGATAAGCTTTATACACAAACAAGAGTGTGTTCACACACACAAATATGCATGTGTGTGCACACATACAAACACACACACTTAAAAGGAACCATAAGACACAAAGTAAGACACTGAGTTTAAAGACAGAACAGAATTAAACAGTTAATGAGTTATTCAGTTTGTTTGTTTTGCCGAGGCAGGGGTGGGGGGACAGGAGCTGGGTTTTCTTTAGCAGTGTATGATGCAGAAGACTTGGTCTAGAAGGACAGAAAAAGTGAAACTTCCTTGTGGTTTCCTGGAGGCCTGACTTCACTGATGATGTAGGGAAGAGGATGCTGAGCCTGGTCATGGATTCTTGAGGGCAGAACTTAGGGTTTCTTCATCTCTGTGTTACCACTGATGAGTACCAGGTCTCAGACAGAGTGATTGGGCAACTCTAAAACATTGAGTTAATGAATGAGTGGCCTCCTTGCCAAGGCAGACCCAATTACCAAACCAATTGATTTATCTTTCTGAATACGAGCTAAACAGATGTCTTACAAAAGAAGGTGGTGATGTGGTGCATCTTGAAGAATGGAGGTAAGGTAATGTGTTTTCTCTGTTCTCAAGTGTTTTAAAAGATCGAATATTTGGGGACCAGAAGATGGTGTAATGATTACCTTGCTGGACTCTCACATAGTCGACCACAGTTTGAGTCTCGGACCTGGCTGCTTAAAACTCATGCCAGGTTCATGTGCATGCATGCCCAAGATCCTGGGAGGAGAACGGAGGAGAAGGGATTACAGTGTGGCTATCTTCCCAGGGGTTGATTTCTCGCTTTCTCTCTCTCTCTCTCTATGGCAAGTACATGTGCCCTATAGCAAAAACAAAACAAAACAAAAAAATCTCTTAAAAAAAAAAAGACCGAATATTTGGGTACATTTTTAAAACTATTTAGCATTGGCCAGAGAATAAGGTAGATGTTGGGAGGTTTAAAGGGAAGAGAGGTTAGTTAGAAATGTTTTATTTTCAAGCAGCAATGCAAGAGAACAAGGTCATCATTATGTAATGCATTTTTAAAGCTCATTAAGGTCAACCCAGGTGGGCTGCCTGTGGGCATGATGAATTAAAAAAATATACAACCCAGAGTGAGCAATTTTGTTTTCATTTGATTTTGCTCTGTTTCCCTCTGGGGGGGAAGGGTTAAAAAAAAAAAAACTGCCTTCAATGGTCTATTTTCTGACATGTGACACAGTGAAGACACTCATTGGATGAGGACATTGAAAGTTGCTTGCTATTTGGAAATGCATAGCCCTTGGACTTGGACGGGAAAATCAATGGCTTTGTTATAAAAGTCCAGAGAGCTGTCAGTTCTCAGAATTAGCTCACTAAAGCATTGTACCCGTGGCAGTGTAAGCTACCCAGTTACCCAGTATATGGTTAACCCATATAAACACTGTTGGTTACAAGTGTGGGCAACCAATATAAACGTGGCTGGCTGCAAGTGTGGGTTTTGACCCATTATGTCTATCTTCCTTTTGTACTTTTAGTAGCTTTGAAAACCAGCCTGTGCAGGACTCAGCTGCTGGCAATTTAGCCACCCCTTTAAAAAAAGAAACCTTGAAAGGCCGATTTGTGTGCTTGAATATATGGCAGCCATCTTGGGTTTCATTAGCGTTTTGAAGGTAACATAGCATGTGAACAGTATCTGACCTTTTCTCTCACTCCCAGGACTGAGACCAAGGCTGAGCTCTATATATGTGAGTCTGATACATTGCAGGTAGGGAGATCTCCCAATCAAAAGCTGGCTGAAGACTTAGACTTTTGTCACTAACATTGGCTGGCAATGAGTGGCTCACTAAGGCCGCATTTAGCTTCCAAGTCACTGCTTTAGATCAAGGAGCAGTGAGCTTGCCATGTTTGGTGGTCACCATCTCTTGGTGCCTCCCCAACTCCTTGCTAACAAAACTATACCACTTCCATACTCAGAGCTATCCCACAGGATAGAATGGGAAACATTCTTTTCCTTCTAGTGCCCATGGCTAAGACACACATACTGCTTAAGGTACTTTGAATACCTATGGGACAATAAGTTGTTATTTTTGTCCAGTAAAGAATGGAAAGTTGGAAATAGATGCATGCTTAATTTTTGGCATTTATTATAGTTCTAAAGTCACTAGTCATTTTGTTAATTTAGGAACATAAAATATTAATGTATACTTTTGACTGCTCATGAAATGGTTATGTTTAGTAAATTCAGTTTTACAGTCTGAAGAGTTCATTGGAAGGAAATTTAAAAAAAAAAAAAAAAAGAGGGCTGAGACCAGCAGATGGTGTAATGGTTATGTCGCTGGACTCCCACACAGGACTACAGTTCAAATCCCATACCCAGCAACTTAAAATTCATGCCAGGCACGTGAACATGCGTGCCCAAAATCCAGAGAGGAGCATGAAGGAGAAGGGATTGTGGCGTGTCCATCTTCCCTGGGGGATGATTTCTTGCTTGCTGGTTCTCTGTCTCTCTGGTGAGTGCACGCACCCTATGGCAAAAAAATCTCTCTTAAAAAAAAAAAAAGACAGAGGGCATGCATGCTTACCAAAGAGAGAGAGAGAGAGAGAGAGAGAGGAAGGGAGGGAGAGAGACAAAGTGAGAGAGAACATACCCTCCAGACCCTTGAGCTTTGCCTTCCTCTTTTTCCATTTTGGCATTTTGCAGTAAGAAGAGTGACAATCACTATGTTTATAAACCCTCTGAGATAAAGTTGTTCCCCCTTCAGAAGGTCATAAGGAGATTCACCTGTTAAGAATCAATAAATCTTGCTCCCTTTGTTGGGAAAATGGTGATGCCTCCAAAGGCTAAAATACCGCATGCTCCTTCCTGTTTGTGAGAGGACTCTGCCTAATTTGTTCTCCCTGGGTGTGAGTTTAGTGGAGTGTTGAGGCTGCTCATGTCAGCTTGGGGGACTTGTTATGCACATCTCTTCCCAAAGGTCATGTTGGTAGCTTCAAATTGGCCATGATGAGGGCATTTACATCACAGAAACAGGGAAATCCTCTTGTGCCCATACTCAGGGCATTTCTCCCAAATAGGCAGTTGTTAAACATTTTCCAGCACAAAACTGAACATTTTAATCAGTAATTTTTATAAAAGCATCACCATTTTATAGTTTTGAGAGAAATCATCGGGGGGGGGGGGGGGGGAAGAGATTATGAGGAGAAGATTATGAGAGAAGGTCAAAGAGCAAAGTAGAGATGATTTTAGAGCCAACCTACTCTGTGCTGTATACTCTCAGGACTTTCACACTGAATCTTCAGAGTACTGTGAGGTCAACCATCACTTTAAATATTTTGTTTTTCTAGGAATTAGCTTAATTATTTTCTGAAAAATTAAAGAAAGGAACTTGGGAGAAAAATATACTTCTTATTGTATTTTTATTTTTTTATTCTTTCTATCTATAGGTAGATTGCCAAGTTTTCCCAACCATGACCCTATGTAGGTGCATCCTTGTAGATAAGAAATTGCCCAAGTTATTCAAAACAGAAATTGCTCAGACAGCAATCATCAGGCAAATAGTCCTCCCTATTTTTATTGCCTCATCTCAGGTCGACTTCTGCTTATTTTAGAGTTCATTTCTGATGTATAGATATGGGGATGCCTCTCATGAATACTTATAGAATTGAATCTTGCCCTAATAAATGAGTGATTACTGAATCCCTAAATACCACCTCACATTTTGTTGAACATTTACTACATTGCCAAACCCTATGCTAAGTTCTTTATCTATGTTATTTACAATGTACACCTATCCCTATAAAGGCCAGTGTTTAAATTACAGGATGCATAAAGGTGACGCTGCTCAGTAGACTCATTCAAGGGGAGTGACAAACTGTGTTGATATTCTGTGCCCCTCAGTGGACTCAGTTGTCTCTCAAGTGTTACTGCTTGCCTTTCACTGTGCTTGTTGCTAAGGGGGATGCTAAAGGGGGCCTGCCCACAGCCTTAACATCATGGGACATTATATCTGATTACTTTCTCATTGATACCCAGATCATAGTAAGTGTTTGACCTTAATAAATATTTATTGAATAGATTTTAAAAAATGAATGAATGAGGAGACTAGAGAGAATTCAGATGTAAAGCTTATGGTGCTAAGAGTCAAGTTTTAGGTATTCAGAGAAAAGGGAGAAGGGCAAATTGTACTGATTGATGGAAAACCAGATTTTAGGCAGGCCTTGAAGTTTAGGAACATTTCTAATAGACGGGCCCAGGAGTAGTATCAGTATACAAATAAGTCATAGCATTTCGAAGCTACAGGGAAGCCTAGCTGAGCATTTCCCAAAGTGTGTTTTGCCAGACATTCTGCTTACATGCATTTGGGAGACAGTATTGTTGCCTAGTTTCTTGGAGCTTCACCATATACATAAGCATTCTGAAGTTTCAGAAAAGTCTTGTTGGAAAGCAAACCACAGAAGTTTTGTCTAATCCAGTGTTTCCCAGATTAACAGTACTGCAGGTCCCTTTTACATGCAACAACCCATGAGCATCTTCCTGAATGCACTGTGGAAAATGCTAATCAAGGGCAATTCTCTCCTTTTCCTGCTACTGAGTCCCAGAGAAGTCAAATGATTTAGCGATGGTCACAGAGCTAACTGATAGCAGATCCAAGCCTAGGATTCCAGACCTTTCTGACTCTTGAGTGGTATTTTTCAGTATACCACCAAGCCTTTCAAAATGGCTGCTGCATTGGCAAATCCCTTGGCTGGGCCCAGCACCACCAGTGCAATATTTCTATGCTGACAAAGGCCCTCAAGAAAGCAGCCTGTTGAGAATTGGAGTTGCAATACTGATATCAGACAAAATAGACTTTAAGCCAAAAGATAGAAGAAGAAAGAAGGACATTATATAGTACTAAAAAGACCCATTCGCCAAGAAGATATAACACATTGTTTTTTGAGAGACTTTTGCTATAGGGCGTGTGCACTAGCCAGAAAGACAGAGAGAGACAGAAAGTGAGAAATCCCCCCCCGGGGCCATGTGGGGATGGTCATATCACAATCCCTTCTCCTCCATTCTCCTCTCGGGATCTCGGGCATGCACGCACATGCGCCCAGCATGAGTTTAAGCCACCGGGTCTGGGACTCAAACCATGGTCAACTACATGACAGTCCAGCAAAATAGTCATTATGCCAAATGCTGGTCCCAGATATAACACTTTTAAATATCTGTGCACCCAATGGTGGAGCACTCAAATACATGAAAGAGAGAATGTTGGATCTCAAGGGAGAGATAGACTGCAACACAGTAATTGTTGGGGATCTCAACACTCCGCTCTCTCCTTGGGGATCTCAACACTCTGCTGTCTCCTCTGGACAAAAAATAAATGAAGAGATACAATATCTAAATGATACCATAAATGAAATGGACTTGAGAATTATAATGAGCCACCTGAGTTGGTAAATTATTGCATGTAAAAGAGCTAATTATTTCCTTCTGAAGACTGTAGCATGCCCACCTCACCCCCATCTTTGACTGAGCCCTGATAAAGACATATATGCTTATTAGGAAACTCAAGAAAGCCCAAACAGGAAAAGTCTTCAGAGCATTTAAGCTCTCATTCCTCACTGTTACTCTGGTAATTATTATAACTAGACAAAGTTTCATTTTTCTGCATGTGCAGAGGGCAGCAGTCCTGTAGATAATCCATACCAATTGGCAATAGTTGAAGAATACACACAATGCTCATCACACACACATATGATACACATACACTCATACACACACATGCACACACACCTTGAAAACCCCTTGGTATCTGATTTTGACATGCCTTTTGCACAAACAGCTTCTTTGCCTGGGCAGCCCTTTCTTCTTTATAGTTTTGGCCTTCTCTCTGGCTCATAAATTCCTTCCTCAAGGGCTGCACCCACCCCTGACTGCACACATCCCTGACTGCACCCACCAACTACGCTTGCTCTTTGGGCCTGCCTCCTTTCAGCATGCAGGCTGAGTAGTATCAACTCCCACTTGGATTTCTAAGGGTTCTGAAGTGTTTTTCAAACACAGAAGCTTGCCTCTTCCACTGGATTGCAATGACTCCAAACATTGGGGTAGAGTCAGGGGGTATCAAGTGCTTACATTGACTCAATGATTGTCTCACATGAAAGACCTTCTTCGGACAAGGCAAGAGGTGTGTGTGTGTGTGTGTGTGTGTGTGTGTGTGTGTGTGTTAATAGCTGAAATTGAGAGGCAAGTAAATGTTTTGTGAGTTTGGCCTGAATAGCAGCTTCCCAAAGATCACACACTGTGGCCTGGTCTTCTGCATTCACTAGCAATTCAGAAACGTTGTCCCTGAGTTACTAGTAGGAGAACAAACCAAGTGAATGATGCTTTGGGCACTTGGGGTAAGGGCCAAGAGCTGCACGGCACCTGGCATCACAATCCTTGTTCCTATCATTAAAGCTGTGTCCCCTTTTCCTGTCTTCCTTTCTAACACAAGATTTTGCCTCATTTCCATTTTTCATTTCCAGGAAAGAAGAAATCCAAATTTAAAGCCTTCAAGAGCTTTTTTGGCAAGAAGAAGAAAAAAGAGCCTGTAGATACCCAAAGAGGGAGGATGCTAAAACCAAGCTTATCCAGCAGCAATATTAACATCTGTTCTCTGAAGCCAGTTCAGGAAGGTCAACCAACTGAGCCTAGGTAAGCTCACGTAGGGACTGGGGACAGTGCAAGCAGCAGACAGCTAGATCAATGCCCTCTACTGGAAGCCAAATCACCAATGGACCTTTGGTCCCAGGAACCTTTGGTCTTCCTATGTTCGTTACCAATGCAGCCCATGTCCAATAGACATTTCATCTGTGTGCATATGCATGTTTGTTGTCTGGGCTACCCAGCTCAGTGAGTTAGGGCATGGAAAATACACATCCCATTCCCCAAGAGCATTGGTTGGGAGGGTGCAGATACATCAAGGGAACTCATCTTGTCACAGCTAAAATAACTTGAGTTGTGGAACCTATTTCTAATAAGGAGCTGTTTCACATGGTAAGGAGTGCCTGCATCGTTTAAGAGGCTTGGTCCTGTTTGCTTGCCCAACCCTCAGACTGCAGATTTGGCCAAGCAGAGTTAGATCTTATAATGAGTGATTAAAGTCTTAGATAGTAAAGCCATCTAGCCAGTGCAGGGCGGGGGGCAGGGGGGCGGGGACATAAACATGAAATCAATGTGTTGCTATAAAAATATTGACAAGCTGGGTGGGCATGTGGCATGGGGGTTAAGGTACTGAACTCCCACATGACTGACCTTAGTTTGAATCACAGATATAGCAGCTTGAAACTCACACTGATTTTCCCTTTTTCTCTCTCTCTGTCTCTGGTCAAATTGAAAAAAAAAAAGATGATGAATAAAATTAAAATAATTCTTAAAAAAAATTAACAAGCAAACAGACAAGCAAGCAACCCAAATCCTTTTCTCTCTCCACCCCAGGAAATTACAGAAAATGATGTAACTGGTCACAGAGGATATGAGGAAGACTGTTTTTTAGCCACCATTGCCACCTTATTCAAATTTTCATCTGCAGTGTCTTAATTTCCACATCCTATTAGTACTCTCTCATCTGAACATCCAGTAGTAGTCCCAGCTGTCCTGGATCAATTGAACCCCTCCCCTCTTCTATGAAGTTCTACTTGGGCCAATTCTCCTGGCCTTAAACTCTAGATTTATTTTGACTCTTGATTGAGCTCACCAGAGCTGCTGCCTATTCCTTTGAGGCTTTGCTTGGTGGCAATGGGACAGTCAGCTAACGTGTTTTGCTGCCTTCAATCCCTCCCCACAACACTTCCTGTAATATGGTGGCCTGACCAGCAGTCCCCAACCTTCCAGCACCAGGGGCCAGACTCATGGAAGACAATCCCTCCATGGGTGGGAAAGGAATTAGTCCTGGAATGACTCAAGTGCACAACATCTGCCGTGAACCTCATTTCTACCACTACCACATTGCAATATACAATGAAGCAATCACATCACAATAGAGCTTGTGCTCACATGAAAATCCAGTACCACCATGATCCAACAGGAGGCAGAGCCCAGGTGGCAATGCAAGTGATGGGGAATGGCTGCAAATACAGTTGAAGCCATGCTCCCTCACCCACAACCTGGCCTCCAACAGACCATAAATAGGCACTGGTCAGTAGCCTGGAGGTTGGAAATTCCTAGACCTGACAGTTACCATGTGTGGCCCCTTAAGAAGGACCTTTAATTTTAATTTATTTTTAAGAGAAATTTTGCTATAAGGCATGTACACTTGCCAGAGAGACACAGACAGAAAGCAAGAAATCACCCCCAAAGGAGATGGCCACACCACAGGATTTTGGATAATCATACACATGCACCTGGCATGAATTTCAAGCCACTAGATCTGGGACTGAAACCATGGTCAACCACGTGGGAATCCAGAGATGTAACCATTATGCCATCTGTTGGTCCCAAGAAGGACCTTTAGAAGTGCATTCATTGTGAGGAATTTCAAATGGCTTTGCTAGTAGTGGGGATGGTTTAGGACTTGGTTTGTTCCCCTCTTAATAACTTAGGGACAGAATGCCTGCTTTGTTGGTTAATGCAGAGGCTCAGGCCAGAGCTTGTGATGATCTTTGAGCAGCCTTTATATAGGCCAAACACACATTTTTAATTTTGGAAAAATTCATTGATCTATTTTTTTTTTCTTTTGATGCTTGTGCTTTTGGTGTCATATATAAGAATCTGTTATCAAATACCAGATCATCAAGATGTACCTCTATGTTTCCTTCTAATAATTCCATAGTTTCAGCTTTTTTATTTAGTTCTTTGATCTATTTTGAGTTAATTTTTATACATTGTTAGAGATAAAGGTCCAACTATATATTTTTTTGTATGTAGATATCCAGTTGCCACAGCACCATTTGTTAAAAAGACTATTCTTTTCTCATTGTTGCAAATGAATTAACTGTAAATGTATGGGTTTATGTTTTGATTCTCAAATATATTCCATTGATCTGTAGGTCTGTCTTTATGCCAATGCTATCCTATTTTGATTACTTTAGTTTTGTAATAAGTTTTGAAATCAGAAAGTGTGAGTTTTTAAACTTTCTTCTTTTTATTCTTCTTTTTTAAGATTTTTTTGGCTATTCATGGTCTCTTGCATTTCATTATAATTTTTTTTTTTTTGAGAGATTTTCACTGTAGGGCGCGTGCGCTCACCAGACAGACAGAGAGAGACAGAGAGACAGAAAGCGAGAAATCACCCCCCAGGGGGGATGGTCATGCCGCAATCCCTTCTCCTCCGTTCTCCTCTCGGGATCTTGGGCACGCACACACACATGCCCAGCGTGAGTTTTAAGCCACCGGGTCCGGGACACGAACCGCGGTCGACTACATGGGAGTCCAGTGACATAGCCATTACGCTAACTGCTGGTTCCCATTTCACTATAATTTTTAAGATTAACTTGCCCATTTCTGAAAAAAAAAGCAGCTGGAATTTCAATAGCCATCAAGTTGAATCTACACATCAATTTGTGAAGTATCGGCATCTTGATAAGATTAAATCTTCCAATCAATGAACATAGAATGTTCTTCCATTTATTTAGGGATTCTTTAATTTTTTCAGAAGTGTTTTATAGTTTTTAAAGTATAATTTTTGCACATCTTTTGTTAAATTTATCCCTAAGTATTTTGTTATTTTTGATGCTACTGTAAATGGAAGTATTTTTTAATTTCATTTTCACTTTGTTCATTGGAAATGTATTGAAATATAGTTTTTGTACATTGACCTTATATCCTGCCATTTTCTTGAATTCATTTATTAGTTCTAGTAATTTTTAAACAGATTCCTTGAGAATTTTAATTTTTATATATTAAAATCATGTCTTCCGTGAAAAGAGACAATTTCATTTCTTTCTTTCCATTCTGGATTTTCTTTTATTTCATCTTTTTTAATTTCCTTGGCTATAAGTCTCAATACAATGTTGAATAGAAGTGGTAAGAGCAGCTACCCTTGTTTTGTTTCTGGTCTTGGGGAGAAGCATTCAGTCTCTCACCATTAGAATGATATTTATTTGTTATAGATGTCCTGTATCAAGATTGAATTAATTTATCATGAATTAGTGTGGGCTTTAACACACTTTTTTCTCCATCTATTAAAATGATTTTGTGTGGTTTTTGTTTTTATTTTATTGATACAATGAGTTATATTTATTGATTTTTCATATATTAAACTAACCTTGCATTCCTTGCAAATCCTACTTTGCCATAGTGTATAATTCCTTTTATATGCTGCTGGATTCAGTTTGCTAGTATTTTATTGAGGATTTTTGAATCTATAAGAGTTATTGATCTTTAGTCTTCTTTTTTGTGATCACCTCGGTTGAAAATTTTTAAAAGATAAAATGTCCTAGAAAGAGTCTTTTGTACCTTTAGTCTTTCATTTGTTTCCTCTAATTTATCTTAATACATAATTGTCTGCCAGGATTCATTCCTGATCAGAAAGTATTTTCACTTGAGTTTAGCAAGGGAAGGAAGAGGTGAGTGGCACAGAAGATGATTTTAAAAATAGGACAGGACCAGTCCTGTAGCCTAGTGGTTAAGGGAGATGGATCTCACATGGCTGACCCCAGTTCAAATCCTGGACCCTGGTAGTTTGAAGACCATGCTGGTCTTGTATGTGTGTATTCCCCGTATCCAGATAGTATGGAAAAATGGAGGAGAAGGGACTGTGGCATGATGCCACCCCATTGGGGATGATTCCTCTCCCCCACCCAGAAAATGCACATTCCCTCTGGCAAAAAACAAACAAACAAACAAAAACCAGAGTATTGCAGAGCCTTTGTGTGAAAGAGGAAAAGACCTGGTGAATGAAAAACCTTCTGCATCTAGGGAGATCTTTGGCATTTAAAGCAAATCAAAACAAAAGTACCAGAGGGAGATTTAAGTGCAAAAGTTATTTTATAACTCTTACCTTAATAATAGCAAGATTCAGAGCCCTCTCTCTCACTCCCCAGGATTGCCACTATTGAATTATATACTTTCAATGAGTGAATCCTATAGTATGGGAACCATATCTCAATAAAGCTGTTATACAAATTGGGACCAGCAGATGGCATAATGGTTACATTGCTGGACTCCCACATAGTCAACTGTGTTTCGAGTGTAGGACCTGGTGACTTAAAACTCATGTGGGGTGCCTGTGTGTGCCCAAGATCCCAAGAGAATGGAGGAGAAGGGACTGTGGTGTGGCCATCACCACTGGGGGGCAGTTTCTCGTTTTCTGTCTCTTGGGTGAGCACACGTGCCCTATAGCAAAAATCTCTCTCTAAAAACAAACCAAACCAAACCAAACCAAAACCAAAAAACTGGGTTTTCTTGATAATTTTTAAGATTAAAATTATACAGAAGTACATTAAGAAAACAAAAATTTGGGGCCAGCAGGTGGCATGGTGGTTAAGGGCGCTGGACTCCCATATGGCCAACCATGATTCAAGTCCTAGACTTGGTGGTTTGCTTTCTCAATTGCTCTCTCTCTCTCCCCCTCTCTGGTCAAATCAAATAAAATAAAAAATTAATTTAAATAAAATAATTCTTTTACAAAAAAAGAAAATGAAAATCCACCTCCTGTGTCTAGTGCTTTTTCTCATAGGAAACCACGACTAACAATTTAGTGGATATCTTTACAGACTATTCTTTGAATATAAACTATGTATATATGTAATATATGCAGCTATATTAAATGAGATCATAATAGTCTTTTTTTTCACCTAATATCTTACGGACAACTTTCTGTTGTCAGCACATACGCATCCCTACTATTCTTCTGAGGTATCTATGGTAGGCTGGACTATGAATATACATTTTTTCTTTCATTCCTATGGCCCTTGGGCTGCTTTTATAAGACCTTTCCTTTATTTTCAGGCCCAAGAGAAGCATGGGAAACAAAGCCTTATCCCATGACAGCATCTTCATGTTGGAGACTGAGTCTGAAAGACCAGCAAGTGAAAGGTGCACTTCTACAGAATCTCAGCAAGGCAGATTTCAACAGGTAATAGTGGACTTGAGCATCGGTGCCTAACTAGACTATTTCTTTCATTCCCTACCTCTACTCATCCCCCCCCACCACAAAAGGAAGAAAGAAGTTGGCCCTGCTCCTTAGCTTGTTGTACCCATCAGGTCTTGGTAAGCATTGAATGAGAGAATGTATACATGAATAACATGCTTACCTATTGCCCAGCATGAAGTGCTGCATGAGTATTACCACAGTCATTTAACACACCTTAAGAACACTTTAATTATTTTGGCAGTGACGTTCCACTGTTTCTATGGTAACATACCAACTGAGTTTTGCTCTCTTCAACAGATATCTCTTGCTTCCAGAAGTCTGCCTAGAACTGGGAGTAGTGATATGCATGGAGCTGTGTCTGGAGCTGTATTTGGAATGGGACCCCAATATATACCCAGAAGTGGAATCTGGATTGGGGGTTCTGAGATTACTGAGGTAATAGAGTGAAATTGTTCAGAGCATGGGCAGCTGAGTCAGATCTATGCTTGAAGTTTTATTCTGCTACCTACTGGCTATGTGACCTTAAGTTAGTTGCTGAACTCTTCTGAGCCTTCCTTTCCTCATGTACAAGAGCTATATATAATATTAATATCTACTTCAAAGAGTTGCTTGTGAGTATTGAATGAGGTCTCAGAGTAGTTAAAGAGATTACTCAAGCTCACCCAGGTAGTAGGTGGTAGACTTGGAAATCTGATTTAGGTGTGTTGACCTTAAAACCTATGGTCTTTCCATTTTTCCAGTCTCTAAGGTGCTCCACTTCTTTGTACCTGCCTAGACAGGGAAAACAGTACACTTTTTGCACCCATAAAATACATCATGCACATAGGACATCTCTTACCTCCAGTTAATCCTAATTTATGGGAGATATCTGTTGCCAGTCAGATTCTTCTGAAGCTCTCATCCAGAAATGTTCCAGGGGTAGCTGGAGATACTGCCATGGAGACAGCTCCAAGCAGCTACTTTCTTCCTTACCACAGTCTGTGGGTGGGATTATACCCAAGGATTCCACTATAATAACTAATAATACCACACAAGAAGGAGGTCCTTCTGTACTGGAGAGCAAATTATGTTGCATCTGGCAGAAGGTATTTGGGGCTTATTTCTAACATGCCTGCTTAAGACTGCATATCTCTAACTCTGGTTTCTTTGTTGTGTGTGGAAGGTCTATTGGGTCCATTGGCCATGAAGGAGGGAGAAGAAAACACTGAGATAGTCACTAGTGGAGCTAACCTATGGTTGTAAAGTCACCTCTAGGGTCAGCACACTGTTGCCTTCTTGTATTACAATAGGAGAAGTCACTTCCATGAACTTTTCAATTTTAAATATCCACATTAGCTTTCGCTTTCTTCCATAGCAACTCTTCCTGGCACTCCGTGACCATGATTAAATGCCATGGGGCGATTTTTCACACTCAGAAGGAGAGACACTGTTTCCTAGACTTCTGCCTTTTTCCTTGCTCTCTGAGTCCTGGCAATCTCAGAGAGACTTTTGTATCAGAGATAGTTCATTTGGAAAAAAGAAAAGTTGTTTTTTGTTTGTTTGTTTTTAATTAAAGGAAAAGATTCTAGGGGCGTAATTTCTCACAACGAAGAAGGTAGGGGAAGCCACAATAGCTCAAAGGCAACTTCTGGCTATTATATATTTAGTTTGGGCCCACTTCACACTTCACACCTTTGGCCTGATTCTTTAGGTTTTCCTTTGGAGAACAGGGATGAATACAGCATAGGGTGGTAATAAGATCCAAGTCATCAACAACCAGATTGGCCTTTGTAGGCAACTTCCCTTAAGTGCAAAGTTGACAACCCCAAGTGGCAGGGTAGTGGATACCATTAAATCAGCAGTCTTGGCACCCAGTGCTATTTAGAAGCTTGAACAGGTATGAAATTGGCCAGTGGCTGGCTCCCTTGAAGGGGAAGAATTCTTAATAGATAAAGTGACATTCAGAGCAACATTCAGGAGATTGTGAGAGAAGAGATCCAGGTATACAGTTTTGTCACAAATATTGAGACTAAGCCAATTTTATCATGTAGCTCCCAGGTTTTCACCTGATGTCCTGTAAGAAATGTTAGGAATGTAGGTGCCTAGATTATTCTTTGAGATGTTGTATGTTTTCTTTATTTGAGCACAAATAGCTAAGATGTAACAGCAGATTATTAACATCTTTCCAGTATTCGATCAAATTGAATTTAGTTGTTCAAGATACAGATGCAAAGCAGTTTTTCTTACTGCTTATAGGTCCAATTTTCCTTCTGCAGCCCTCTGAAGCAAGCATGCCATCTGTTCTTGTTGCTCTCAAATTCCCTGAATTGGGCCTTCAGTATGAGTATTCCCCTTCTTGGCTGTTATACTTAGGAGACAGGAATACACAATAATTAAGAACATGGGCAATTAAGCTGGGAAGACCTTTCAAATGTTTATTCTGCCACTGAGAGCCTTAGGACCCATTATGTCATCTCTCAAACTTCATTTTCCCGTGGGTCAAATGGACACTACAATAGCAAATGCCTCAATGAATTGTTGTGATGTTTAAATGAGATACATCTACAGAGTACTCCCTGTCTGGCACATGATAAGCTCTTGGTAAACATTATTTGTCATTATCATAATCATTACTATTAGAGATGGGCTTGGGGAATGATTGATCTGGCCTCTTCCCAAGAACCCTCAATGGGGCCTGGTAGTAATAAGGGGACACTGAATACCCTGACCAGAAGTACCCCAGGGTCAAAAACTTGGCAAACCTTCTCTGTGGCACCTTTTCTTTGACTTTAGTGCCTGAAAGTCATCTGTCTTGAGCTCAGTGGGGCTTTCAATGGAAGCATGACTCTTTTATTTTGTTCTTTGTCATAGTTCAGTTCCTGAAATGGAAGGTAAAACATTACCTTCCATTAGATGCTTAAGTAGTATTTGTTAAAGATCAGGGATCTTGATCCATATCAAAAGGGCAATCATCTTCAAACTGCAATGCTGAACCACAAGGAAAATCTGAATGATCCATTTTTATCCCCTTAGGAAATTAGGACTAGTTTCATAGATTTTCTTTTTTTTCAATCACAGAAAATCAGTCTTGATGGGATTATGATAAGCAACCAACATGGTCAAAATCCAATTCAGACAGTTCTTGGAATAGTAAGAGCAAGGAGCGTTGTTTGGATGCCAAGCCCAGATCATATTCCAAAGACTCACCTCTCTGAAAGCTGGATTTCCAAAGAGATGGCCAAAATTAAAACAAAGATGTGAATCAAATAGCATTTACAGTTAGTATCGGTTAGGAGATAGCACCAGGATTCTGTTTCTGATAAAACAAGCAGTTTGAAGTTTGTCTTTGGAGATTGGAAAACGTGTGCAGCAACCTTTTAGCAAACCTATAGTAAAGGCTATTAGATTTTGCTTTGAATAGATACTAGAAGTACAGACAGAGAGGTAGGAGATTATTTCCTGGGTCTACTTTTGTCACTTTGAGTTCTTAGTCCTTCAGCCATTGAGACACAAGAGAATACCAGTAACTTGGAAGCAAGCACACAAGTTCTCTTTCCTCCTATCCTCCCTTTTGCTAGATCCCAACAATGCACCCATGCCAACCCAGAATCAGCCCACCTCTTATCCTATTACACACAATTCCTAAAGACTTTGAAGAAATCTCTATTGATGATGAGTCACCTAACGACCCACAAAGGAAGGCTTCACTACACAAGAATTTGACAGAGAGGGTGAGTACTAACCTCATCCTAAGGGACAGGTGGGGGACACAAGGTCAGAAGCCTAATTTTCTTCTTGTGTCCTATTTTCTTGAGCTGTATGTAGTTTGACACTAGGGGATATTTGAGGAAAGAGCAACCATTCTTGGCTTGTGATTTGCACCATGGTTTACATTTTCCATCCCATTCTACAAACCAAATAGTCACCATTCTAATTTATAAGCAATGAAAGACAGTATTCCAGGAAAAAAAATAGTTTATAGATGTTTTCAGTTATTCATGTAGATTAAAAATATAATTTTTTAAATAATTATTTTTATTTAGCTTTGTTTATTTATTTATTTAAATTAGACCAGAGAGGGACAGAGTGAGAGCGAGAGCAAGACAGAAAGAGAGAGAGGGAAAGTGAGAAAGCAAGCCACCAAGTCTAGGACTTGAACTGTGGTCAGGCATGTGGGAATCCAGCACCCTAAACCACCATGCCACCTGCTGATCCCTAAAAGTAGAAATTTTTACTGAAGCAAAGCCTCTACACCTTTAAAATCCCAAATATCAAAGGTTAGAGCATGTAGTATTGTTTAATAGATACATATTTATTTGCTTATTTAGTTTAATTTGACCAGAGAGGGACAGAGTGAGAAAGAGAGAGAGAGAGAGAGAGAAAGTGAGAAAGAAAACCTCCAGGTCCAGTACTCCAACCAAAGTCAGCCATGTGGAAGTCCAGCACCCTTAATACCACACCACCTGCGGGCCCCTGTTATTATTATTTTAATTTGCTACAGGGCATGTATGCTCACCAGAGAGAGACAGAGAGAAAGAAAGAGAGGGAATGTGAGAAAGCAAGCTGCCAAATCAGGAGTGAAACAGCGGTCTGCCATGTTGGAGTCCAGTGCTTTAGTCACCACACCACCTGCTGGCCCCATGTGTATACTTCATATATCTAGGTTTGCCAACCAAATATCTATTGACAGTTGGTAAATTAGTAGATTGAACCTATGTCAACACTTCTATTTCCAAACTAATGTATGTTTAATTTAATTGATTGTTGAATTTGAAAAGGATTTTAGAGTAAACTAGAGTTTAGAACAATTACTATTGGAATCTGAAAAATAAACAGAAACATAATATATAATAAAGATAATTGGCCAATCAGAACAAAACTCTGTTTTGATGTTAAAAAATCCTTTAGGAGGAAACAGTCTTCAGTTAGCTATGTCAAAATACAATCTGATTAGGATCAAAGTTAAAGCACAGACTAGGAGTAGGTTGATGGATACTCACTGATTTAAGGATTTAATCTATAAATATAAGTGTGTTTTGTAGAATACCGAATTGGTATGGACAGTAGGAATTGGTGGAAGGATTGAATTAGTTAACATATTTTATTATGGTAAAATACAGATAATATAAATTTTACCATTTTAACCATTTTAAAGTGTGCAATTCAGTGACATTACATACATCCACAACTAGCACCATTATTCTCTCTCTAGAACTTGCTTGTTTCTCCCAAGTGGAAACTCAGTACCTATTAAACACTCACTTAGGGACCAGTAGATGGCGTAATGGTTACCTTGCTGGGCTCCCACTTAGTCAACCACAGTTTGAGTCCCAGATCCGGTGGCTTAGAACTCATGCCAGGCATATGTGCATGCATGCGCAAAATTCCGAGCGGAGAATGTAGAAGGGATTGTGTCACTCATTCCCACCACCCCCCCCCCGGGGAGGGTGATTTCTTGCTTTCTGTCTCTCTGTCTTTCTCTGTCTCTCTCTGGCGAGTGCACATGCCCTATAGCAAACATTTCTGTCCTAAAAAAAGAAACATTCAGCTAGCATTCCTGTCTCCCATCACTCCCTGACAGCAACTGATCTGCTTTCAATAATGTATTTGCCTATTTTAGATATTTCACATAAACGGAATCATACGTGTATGTGGCTTTTGTGTCTAGCTTCTTTTACATAGCATAATGATTGTGAAGTTCATTGACACTGTAGCATGTACCAGTACTTAATTTCTATTTACAGCTGAATTATACTCCATCGTGCTACATTTTGTTTAGCCATTCATCCATTGATGGACAGTTGTGTCCTATTCACCTTTTGGCTATTGGCGAATAGTGCTATTATAAACATTATGTACAAGTTCTTGTTTGAACACCTGTTTTCAATTCTTTTGACATATTCCTCAAGAGCAGAATTGCTGAATCCTGTGGTAATTCTATGTTTAGTTTTTGGAGGAATAGCTAAACTGTTTTCCCCAGCAGCAATACTACTTTATATTACATTCCTACCAGCAATAAATGAGAGTTCCAAAAACACCCCATCCTGGCTAACATTCTGTATTTTCCTTTTTGTTTTTATTGTGGTCATGTTAGTGTGTGTGAAATAGTATCTCATTGTGGGTTTGATTTGCATTTCTCTAGTGACTAATGACATTAAGCATCTTTTCATGTGATTATTGGCCATTTGGATATATATTTTTTGGAGGAATGTCTATTAAACTTCTATGCCCATTCATTAATTGGGTTGTCTTTTTGTTGTTCAATTATAGGAGTTCTTTTTATATTGTGGATATTAGACTCTTGTCAAATAATATGATCCATAACTATTTCCCCCATTCTGTGAGTAATGTTTTTACTTTCTTGGTAGTATTCTTTGATGAACAAATTTTTTAAAACAAATTTGATGAAGTCTAATTTATCTATTTTTTTCCTTTTTTATTTGTGCTTTTAGTGTTATATCTAATTGTCAAATCTAAAAACATGATGATTTTATCCTATGTTTTCTACTAAGAGTTTTAGCACTTATATTTAGCTCATTGATTCATTTTGAGTTAATTTTTTTTTGTATATGGTATGAGATGAAGTCTAACTTCATTCTTTTGCATATGGGTACACTTGTCCCAGCATTATTTGTTGAAAAGACCATTCTTTTCCCATTGAATTGTCTTAGTACCTCTGTTGAAACTCATTTGCCAAGGTGAATGGGTTTATATCTGGACTCTAAATTCTATTCCATCGATCTATAAATCTGTCCTTATACCAGTACCACACTGTTCTGATGACTGCAGTTTTGTAATCAGTTTCGAAACTGCAAATTGTGAGTCCCTCGATTTTTTTTGAAAGGTATTTTGCTATAGGGCACACATGCTTGCCAGAAAGCGAGAGACAGAGAGACAGAAAGTGAGAATTCACCCCCCAGGGGGATGGCCACACCACAATCCCTTCTCCTCCATTCTCCTCTCGGGATCTTGGGCATGCATGCACATGTGTCTGGCATGAGTTTAAGCCACCGGGTCCGGGACTCAAACCACTGTCGACTACATGGGAGTCCAGTGACGTAGCCATTACACCATCTGATGGTCCCCAATTTTGTTCTTTTTAAAGATTGTCTTGGCTCATCAGGGTCCCTTGCAATTCCATATGAATTTTACAATCAGCTTTTCCATATCTTCAAAAAGACCCAACAGGATTTCAATAGGGATTATATCGAATCTATAGATCACTTTGGGAAGTATCACCATCTTAACATGAATTTTCTAATCCATGAGTATGGAATGTCTTTCCATTTGTTTAGATCTTTTTAAATTTCTATGATCAGTGTTCTGTAGTTTATAATGTTTGAGTTTTGTACCTCCCTGGTTAAATTTGTTCTTTAGTATTTTATTCTTTTTTATGCTGAAAATGTTTTCTTAACTTCTATTTTATACTATTTACTACAAGTATATAGAACTATAACTGATTTTTGTGTATTGATCTTGTATCTTTCAACTTTGATAAACTCATTCATGAACTCTTACAGATTTATGGAGATTCCTTACAATTTTCTCTGTCTGTTATTTGAGAATAGAAATAGTTCTGCTTGTTCTTTCCAAGAAAGAAATCTTTCATTTCATTTTCTTGCCTAATTGCTCTGGCTAGAACTTTCTGTAGCATGTTGGATAGAAGTGGTGAAAGTAGACATCTTTGTCTTATTCTCGATCTTGGGGAAAGCTTTCAGTCTTTCGCTAGTAAATATGATGTTAGCTGTGGGTTTTTCATATATACCTTCTATCCCTAGTTTACTAAATATTATTATTACCATGAAAGGGTATTGGATTTTGTCAAATATATTTTTTGCATCAATTGGGAAGTTAGTGTAATATTTTTCTTTTATTCTATTAAAGTGCATATTATATGATTCTTCATATGTTGAAACATTTTTGCAATCCTGTGATAAATCCCACTTAATCATGATGTATGATCACACCAATATGATATTGCATGTGATTTGCTAGTGTTTTTTACATATATATTCATAAAGGATATCAACGTACATCATGCTTTTCTGTGATCCTTTTTATCTACCTTTACTTTCTTCATAATGCCAGCCTCACAGAATCAGTTCGAAAGTATTTTATTTTTCTGGAAAAGTTTGTGAAGAATTGGTGTTTGTTTTTGTTTAAAATTCTGGTAGAATTATCTGTTGCTCTCTCACTCTGTCCCTCTCTAGTCAAATAAAATAAAATAAGTAAAGTGAAATGAAATAATTCTTTAAAAAGAGATTCTGGTAGAATTCGCTTGTGAAACCATCTAATCATCGTCTTTTCTTTGTTGAAAAGTTTTAATTACTGAGTCAATATCTTTATGGGTTATAATATTATTTATATTTTCTATTTCTTCTAAGTTAGTTTTATTAATTTAGATGTTTCTAGAAACAGATAAATAATATTCTGAACATACTCGATATAGAAACGGCTAAATTTTTGCTGAGCTTGACTTTTTTGTTACACTATAGAATGAGTTTTGCTAAAGTAAACACTGCTTTTGTCTGTAGTGTTTATATCACAAGGTTTTGTATGTTAACTGAATTATAATATTTGTTTATTAAGTATATATTTACTTACTGTCTAGGCATTGTAAGTTAACTTTCATGCAAAGCAAGTTGCATGGTATCCTGTCAAGGTTTCCAGATCTATAGATCTCCTTGTCTTTCTTCTTCTACCTTTGGCGTGAGCTAGTAAAGGCTCAGGAAGAATAACTAAAATGGTATATTGAACTAGAGGAGCTTGGTCTGACATCTCAGAAAGGCAACATCTGGTGGAAGGTTTCTCCAGTTCAAAAACACTTACTCAGGGGGCCAGCAGGTGGCAAGGTGGTTAAAGGTGTTCGATTCCCACATGGTTGACCATGGTTCAAGTCCTAGACCTGGTGGCTTGCTTTCTCCCTTTCCCTTTCTCTCTCTCTCTGCCTCTCTCTGGTCAAATTAAAAATAATAATAACAATAACAAATGGAATTAAATAAATAATTCTTTAAAAAACAAATACTTATTCAGCAACTACTATAGAACAAGCCCAGTTCAAGGTGCTGGGGATACAGTAGTAAGTAAACAGATGAAAACCTTCTTCATGGAGTTTTTACTGTACTGGGGGATATAGACAAGAAACAAAATAAATAAGGAAAATGTATAGTATGTTAGAAAATGCACAGTGACCAGGAGAGGGCTCAGCCCATAGCCTAATGGTTAGATCCCACATGGCCAACTGTAGTTCGAATTCTAGCCCTGGTGGCTTGAAAAATACAAGTGTGTGTGCTCACATGCCCCAAATCTCAACAGAATGGAAAAACTGAGGAGAAGGGATTGTGCCATGGCCACATCCAAGTGGGGGAGACTTTCTCCCTCTCTCTCTCTAGGAAGCACATATGCCCTCTGACCATTAAAAAAAATAGTTACTAGGAGAAAAACAATGCAGGGAAGGGGGTTATGAAGTGACAGAGCTAAAACTTTTAAATAGTGGTATTTCTATCCAGAGGGCAGTGGGGCACCCCTGAGTGCTTTCTAATCAGGGAACAACTCAAATTCTGTTTCTTGTTTTCATCTGTAAAGGAACTAGTAAGAGCATTGAGCTCACCGCTAATGAGCTTATTAACCAGAAATGTAGGAAAAAAGATAATGAATTTCTTCTTTAGGAATTCTTCAGTCAGAAGAATTTTCAGCTTTTGAGACCAGTGACAGCATATGGATTGACTTGTTCATTTTCTTTCACTCTCTTCAGAGCTTCTCTGAGCTATCATCTGGACCTGATCACTCACAGTCCTCGGCTGCCTTTGCCATGTCTGCCTCTCCTGGCAGCACCCAGATGCCCATTGGTTTCAGCACCCCAGCCACCACCCAGGGCTGTTTGGATTCTTCAGCTGCTCGACACAAGATGGCTTTAAATCCCAGGAAACAAAAGAAGAAGAAGAATCGTCAAGCGCCTGTAAGTCTTTCAAGAGACCTGGATAAGAAAAGATGTGTTCCAATCTTTGCAAACTGCTCCTAGGAAAGTGGTATGGTTTAGGACACCATATGCTAAGTAGGGATGGCAACTTCTAGAGCACTGTCCTGGGTTTGACACCTCTAGAGGGGTGAGCGAATTTGCATTAATGGGATGGGGTGTCTTATCCATTTATAACTCATATAAAGGGGAAGTGAAGAAAACACGGTGACTTCAACCCAGAAACTGCATTATAGGCTTAGCATCGGGAAAGTCCCTCAGCTCTCTTTGTAGAGAATATTCAGTCTTAACCCAGAACAAGATTATCTTGGTTATGAATTAGATGAGATCCAAGAGTTACACTCATTTGGATGGCAGGTTCCCAGAAACTCCAAACATTCAGAACTCAGCTGTCAACTCCTTCAAAGATCTCCACATGGATGTCACTAAATTCTTCCATGTGACTTTCTAGCTGGCACAGCTGTACTTAGGCAAACATACCATATTTGTTTTTCCTTTTGTTTTTCCTTCTTGAGAGATCTTTGTCATAGGGTACATGCGCTCACAAGAGATATGGAGAGACAGAAAGCAAGAAACTTGGGGAAAGGCCATGCCACAATCCCTTCTCCTCCCTTCTCCTCTCAGGATCTTGGGCATGCATGCATACACACCTGGTCTGAGTTTAAGCCACTGGGGCTTGAACCACTGTTGACTACATGGGAGTCCAGTGATGTAACCATTACGCCATTACAATGTGGTCCCCATCCCATGTTAAAAATGTGGCTACAGTTCAGACTCAGAGACTTGACAGCTAAGAGAAGTGACAGTGGGTAGCAGAGAGAGATGACAGAAACCATTTGGGGTCATTTAGTATACAGAGGATCAAGAACTTTGCCCACTTCAATAGGTCCCTCATGACCACATTGTATTTAGTCCAATATATTGGATTGTCAGAAAAGTCATGACACATTTTTGCATATGAAGACATAGAAAAAATACATCATGACTTTCCCAGTGACCCAATAGTAACTCATATTTATTATTTATCTTCATTATGAAAAAATTTGATCGTTCCCTGATCCCTGTTCAAAAAAACAGCGAAGTAATACTTTAGAAAAGATTTTCACTAAAGTGAAAGTAACTGAAAGCTAAGAATGAAGAGATGTTTAGTGTTTAAAAGGATGTATTGATTAGCTAGAAAATTCACTTTGGTCAAATAATCAATTCCACAGAAATTCCAGGCTAAAAGTTAGAGCCTATAAATCAGAGCTAGAAGAAACTAAAAGATTATGTTGGGGCCAGCAGATGGTGTAGCGATTATGTTGTTGGACTCCCACATGGCCAACCACGTTTGAGTCCCAGACCCGGTGGCATGAAACTCATGCTGGGCACGTATGAATGCATTCCCAAGATCTTGAGAGAAGAATGGAGGAAAAGGGATTGCAACGTGGCTATTACTCCTGGTGGAGGGGCAATTTCTCACTTTCTGTCTCTCTGGTGAGTGCACACACCCTATAGCAAAAATATCTCTAAAAAAGAGAAAAGATTGTGTCATACTAGCATTTTATAGGGAAGTATATTAAAGCACAAGTAGGCAAGCATTTGCCCAAAGTCAGACACCAAGATGGTAGCAGAACTGGACCAGAATCCCATCTTCTGAATTCCAGCCCAGTACATTTTTCATCCCACCATGTTGCCTCTAGCTTAGACATCTCAACTTTGCTTTAGAAAGTGGACAAAATAAAGGTTGAAAGAACAGTTGGAGGAGGACGGAAACCCAGGATGTCTTGGTAGCCAAGAGAGGAGCTCCTTAGTTTGGTGTCAAGCAAAGGGTGCCCAATTAGGTGCTAAACTCTATTCATGGATTTTTCCCTGGACACCTCATCACAAACTGGGAGATGAGGGATTTTGGCTAGGGTAAACTTAATGTAATCCTCCTGACATTCTTTCTGCTGCATAGCCTAATTGAGAAAAGGCCTGGACAACACCCTCTGAGAAGGCTGGGACATCTGCTTCTTCCCTGTGCCTCTCTCTCTGACCCATGAATGAATATTAGAAGGTCCAGGATTATTTCTGACCCAGAGGCTGCCACCAATTTCTCCCTGCTCTGGAATTTTTTTAGATTTGTAATTCCCATAAGAGGTTTCTTCTGATTTCTAATTTATAAATGTAGACAAGGAAATTGAGAGATTAATTTGACCCAAGGTCACGCAGCAAGTAAATGATGGAGAAGAGATTTGAGCCCAGGTCTATATAACTTCATTTACTGAAAAATAAATTACTTTGACCTGAGTCTTTTTGCATAGGCACTTCGGGTGGGAGAAAAAAGGGTTGCACATTTGTCTTTAGATGCATGCTTGAAAGGGCTTACACTTTCTAGGCACTGTTCAGTGCAGTGCTATGCTGACATTTCCAGAGTTGCCCTGTAATTATCTGAAAACCTTGTTTATACTAAACCAATTTCAGCTCATTCAATATCAGGGCTGAACCCTTCATCTTTTTCTCTCTTCCCTCCCAAGAGAACCCCAATCCTCTTTCCTCTTTTGAGCTGAAAAGACATAATTCATGCTTTCACTAAATTTGCTGAAAAGAAGCCAAATGGAATTTGAATTTGGTCCACAGGTCTGGTGAAGCAAATCTGAGAATTCCAATCTTGCCAAGGCATGATTATTGTCAGGCTCAACAACCCCATTTTCAGATTTATGACCTTCCATTGTTTCTATAGTTTCTGCGTGCTTTAGACAGATTCCTGCAGCATGTGACCCAAAGATTATAAATTCCAAATCCAGATGAACCACTTCCAATAGGTAAAATGAACACTCAGGACTTCTTGACAGACGCCATTGGAAATAACTTTCATCTCTAATGGTGTTTTGACTTACTGGCATCGAGGACTTTTTTCCAGATGTTTCTTTCTTTGGAAATCATGCTGGGGTAGGTGGAAAGCAGTTTAAGTGGGTTTCAAGCTCTTTCCTTGTTTTAGGTGAAGCCAAAGCAGGATGAGCCAAGCTTTCCACTAATTTCTGAAGAAAATCGTGTAACCAAAGCAGAAGAAACTGACCAAAAGAAGCTGAAAAGATACAGTACAGGTGGGCACATCTTCATCACTCTCACTCTGAACTATATACTATAGGTGGTTCTCCATATAACCTGCCAAATTAATACAATTGCTGTTTGTGTGGGATTTAGGTGAAGAATCATACCTGGATTCCTATTTTATCTAAATGAATTTCCAACCAGTGTTATTTTTGTTTCTTTGTAAATTTGTTGAATGCTTTCTGAGGTGAATGTACATAAAAGGAACTTCAAGAAATTCAAGGAAAAATGGAGTTAAAGTACAGGGTTTTTTTTTTGATACAAAACATTTTGAAATCTGTGTATAGTATTTTTCATAATCTGCATTTCCATGAACTTTTTGAAACTCCCCCATACATGCTGAGTTCTTTAATGAGCCCAGAGATCAGAGTACAACCAGGAAGTTTTCCTTCAGTATTCTTTTTTATTTTTTAGAAAGATTTTTGCTATAGGGTGTGTACGCTTGCTGGAGAGACAGAGAGATAAAGTGAGAAATCACCCCCCCGAGGGGGTAGGTGGGCACACCACAATCCCATGCTACAATCCCTTCTTCTCCATTCTCCTCTCAGGATTTTTGGCATGCACATACATGTACCTGGTGTTAATTTTAAGCCACCAGGTCTGGTCTTGAACCACAGTTGATTCCATGGGAGTCCAGCAGCATAACCATTCCACCATCTCCTCGTCCCTCATCTTCAGTATTCTTCATCAACAATAGAAGCAGACAAGAATAATATAATTGACAAAAAAAATTAATTTTTAAAGAGGTTTTTGCTACAGGGTGCGTGCGCTCACCAGACAGACAGAGAGACAGAGAGACAGAAAGTGAGAAATCACCCCCCCCAGGGGGGATGGCCACGCCGCAATCCCTTTTCCTCCATTCTCCTCTCGGGATCTTGGGCACACATGCACACGCACCCAGCGTGAGTTTAAGCCACCGGGTCTGGGACTTGAACCGCGGTCAACTACGTGGGAGTCCAGCGACATAGCCATTAGGCTAACTACTGGTCCCAACAAAAAAATTAATTTTTTAAAGTTGCCTTTCTCTTCCATTAGAGATAAAAGGTCTTGTGTTAATAATGAGACTAATACCCATATCCAAAGGCAAAGAGGGATTGGGCAGCTACAGATAGCAGTTCTTGGCAGCCAAATCTATCAAATCCCCAAACAACAAATACCACCAGAGTGAAAATCTCTCTGTGATTTTTGTGTGTGTGCATATGTGGATGTTGGCTCCAGCTAACGGCAATCTAATTTCAAACAATATTTGTTAAAACAAGATTCCAGTTATGCAAATTAAGTTGGACAGTTATTTCATGTTTTTGCCACAAAGGATTTCATATGTGCGTTCAAAGACAGGATTTCCCTAAACACATTTTCCCATGAAAACTGACAAAACTATCTTGAACCAAAAGGGAAAGATTAAATGAGTAATCTTTCATCCTTTTGCAGATTTATTTTTCAGTTGTCTCTTGTATACACAGAAGACAGAACTGAGTCAGTACTCATGGGGGCAAATGCTTTGGTCCATTTCCATAGAATGGGAGTTCTATGGAACACCAGCTATTCTCAGTGATATGTTCTGGGTAGGAAACCACTAGATAGACCTAGGTATGTAGTGGATGGTGAGGGAGCAAAAGCAGTGAGGGACCCTCCCACCTGGAGAACGTCCTGTGCTCCTTAGAAAAAGTACTAGATAGAGGAGCCAGTGGATGGTGTAGTGATTAAGGCATTGGACTCCCACATGGTTGACTGTGGTTAGCATCCCATACCTGGCTCGTGTGCATGTGTGCCCAAAATCCCAAGAGGAGAATGGAGAAGGGATTGCTGCATGTCCATTTCCCCAGGAGGTAGTTTCACGCTTGCTGTCTTTCCAGCAAGTGTACATGCCCTATAGCATAAAAGCTCTTAAAAAATAGAGAGGAAAGAAAGAAAAAGAAAGAGAAAGAGAAAGAGAAAGAGAAAGAGAGAAAGAAAGAAAGAAAGAAAGAAAGAAAGAAAGAAAGAAAGAAAGAAAGAAAGAAAGAAAGAAAGAAAGAAAGAAAGAAAGAAAGAAAGAAAAAGAAAAAATACTACAGAGGAGCAACTGCTATCTCTGCCTGACCTGAAGCCTATAAACCAATGCACTAGTTAAGGCATTCTAAGAATTGCTTTGCATGTATTTCCTCTTATGTTTAACATAAGAGGAATAGAAGAAAAATGGTGATAATCTTACCTTGCAGATAACTCTTGTTGATACTTTCCTAAAAATAAAGCAATACATATGTATATAACTAATACAATGTTAGTTTTCATGGGAAAATATGTTTAGGAAAATCCTGTCTTTGAACACACATATGAAATACTTTCTTGCAAAAACATGAAATAACTGTCCAACTTAATTTGTATATTTAGTTTATCAAAGGTTGCTTGAAATGAGCTTACAATAAAGCAATACATACACATGGTATGAAATTTCAAGCAGTTTCAATAACTATTAAATATAAAATAGAAACACTGATTAGAAAATAAAAAATTCTTATCCCCGCCCCAGTTTCCTCAAAAATAATCATTGTCACAAGTTCAAAATTTACTTTTCGGAGAGATTGTACTTGGAAGTAGTGGATGCACCAACATGTCCCGCGGTTCCAGCTCTAGTTTTGACCACCACATTACCATTTTTTCACCCGAGGGCTGGTTCTACCAAGTAGAATATGCTTTCAGGGCTATTAACCAGGGTGGCCTTACATCAGTAGCTGTGAGAGGGAAAGACTGTGCAGTAATTGTCACACAGAAAAAAGTTCCTGACAAATTATTGGATTCCAGCACAGCAATTCACTTATTCAAGATAACTAAAAACACTGGCTGTGTGATGACAGGAATGACAGCTGACAGCCGATCCCAGGTACAGAGGGCACGCTATGAGGCAGCTAATTGGAAATACAAGTATGGTTATGAGATTCCTGTGGACATGCTGTGTAAAAGAATTGCTGATATTTCTCAGGTCTACACACAGAATGCTGAGTTGGTTGTTGTATGATATTAATTGGTATAGATAAAGAACAAGGTCCTCAGGTGTACAAGTGTGATCCTGCAGGTTACTACTGTGCGTTTAAAGCTACTGCCCAGGAGTTAAACAAACTGAGTCAACCAGCTTTGTTGAAAAAAAGTGAAGAAATTTGATTGGACATTTGAACAGACAGTGGAAACTGCAGTTACATGCCTCTCTACTGTTCTGTCAATTGATTTCAAACCTTCAGAAATAGAAGTTGGAGTAGTTACAGTTGAAAATCCTAAATCCAGGATTCTTATAGAAGCAGAGATTGATGCTCACCTTGTGGCTCTAGCAGAGAGAGACTAAACATTGTCATTAGTTTACCAAATCCATGATGCCATTTGCCTGTGTGTTTGATAACAACAAACAAACATATGGAGGACCCTGGATTGTAAAAGGAACCTCTTCCACTCCTCCTACTGCTGAAGTGATTAGGACTCTATATAAATAAAAGCAGTGCTTTTGGAAAATAAAAATTTTTAAAAAATAGCTTTTTATGTGTCTCACACCTAATGATGGACCAAACTATTGATTAAATGGTGATGAGTCAACCCCGGAATCAGTTCACAGAACTGGGATTTCCCTTTGATTAAAAGATTTCCAACCGCCGGAGGCCAGTGTGACCAAGTTGCTCTCTGTCTTTTGAACAGCTGCTTCTTCATAGTAGGTGATTCAGTAGCAAAAAGGTACCTGTTGAGCCAGGTCAGAGTATTCTTATTTTAGGAAATAAAAAAAATATACATATCGTTCTTTTCCTAATTTCTATTTGGTACAGGTCTCTTGAGTCAGGTACAGAGCAAGAAAACTGAGGTCGATGATAAGAAGACAACATATCAGGCTCAAAACACTGATGTTTTTGCGAGTCTGGGTTACCCCGTGTCAGCAGCATATGGACGAAGACGTAGAAGAAAAGGATCAGGTGCTTCAGGAGTGAGTGAGTGTGGATCCAAAGGAAGAAGCCTTAAACAATTCAGTCAAGGACTTGGCCAGAGCAGTAGAGCTGGGTCCTTACCTAAAGATATCAGTGCCAGGGATTTTCATTACTGGCACCTAACCTTGGAAAAGCAAGTCATGGAGCAGCCCACAACTCCACAAGCAGAAACCACTACTCCTCAGGAGTTTCTTTCAGATATGAATGTCCTGGGAAAGAGAAATGTTGGCATAGATTTTGAAGCCAGCAAAGCATCAACACCACAACCCATTCTTGAAGACATGGAAGAGTCTATGATTGGTAGTCCACTATCATATCATGAAGACTGGGCTTCTGGAGCCAAGAAGAGAGAAGTCAAAGCTTTTCTGTTACCAAGAGTGGAAAGCCCTTCTATGACCGAAGAAGAAGCCATTCTCTCAGTGGCAACAGAGGATCAGGCATTTATGGATCCTTCTCATATTCAGTCAGAACAAGAAGAAGCTTCCAGTCTTGGGTGGCAAAATGACCAATTCAAAATGGAGTCAAGCCAGGATATCCCAACTATAAGCAAGAAAAAGCCTCCTGAGAAAGTTCTCCAGTCCTTTACAGCAAGTGTTTTGGATATGACAAGTGCTATGGTGGAGGGAGGCATTTCTGCACAGAGGCTCTCTACCAGAAGCCTTCCCCAGTTCTTGGGGGAGTCTGAAGCTGAAGAAAAATTCTCAGATTCAAAGAGTACTTCAGAAGAGGGGAGTGGTTCTGAGGAACTGGCTCCCAGTCACTCTTCCCAGTCATTGGAGAAGCTTGAAGATGAAATAGAGATCTACTCAGAATCAAGAAGTTCTATTGTGGAATTAAGCAGCTCTGAGGAGCAGCTAACTCCAGAATGCCCTTCCCAGTATTTAAAGGAGTATGAAGATGAAGAAGGTTCTGCAGAATCAAATAATTATGTTGAAAAGTACAGTAGTACTGAGGATTGGAGCAGCTCGGAGGAAGAGCCACTTTTCAGACAACCAGCCCAGGCCTTAGGGAAGCCCAAAGACTATAAAGAAGTCTCCTCAGTTTCAGAGAGCGCTTCTGAAAAGTTGAGTGTTTCTGTGGAGCAACTGACTCCCAGACACTCTGCTCAGCCCATTGTGAGGCCTACTGTTCAGCAACAAGTCTCTTCGAGTTTGGTGAGCACTTCTGCTGAATGGAGTGAGTCTGTGGAGCTAATGCCTCCCACACACCCTTTCCAGCCACGGGTGAGCCCTAAATTTACACAAGTCTCTGCAGGTCCAGAGAGCACTGCTGCTGAGAGGGTCATTTCTGTGGAGTCACTGCCTCCCAGAAAGCCTTCTAAGTGCCAAATGAGGCCTAAAGATGAGCAGCAATCCTCCTCAGAATCAGAAATTACAAATACAGAAAGGGTTGTTTCTATGGCAGCACTGTCTCCCAAGCATCATTTTCAGTCCCTGATGAGACCAGTAGTTGAGCTCTCTGCAGGTACGGAGAGTACCGATACTGAGGGGAACATTTCTGTGCAGCCAAGGCCCCCCAGACGCCCTCTCCAGTCACAGGCGAACCCAAAAGTGGAACAAGAAACGTCCTCATTTCCAGAGAGCATGGCTGTTGAAGAGATCAGTTCTATGGAGCCACCACCACTGAAGCCTCATTCTCAGCCCTTCATGAACCCTGAAGTTCAACCAAACATGTTCTCAGGTTCAGAGGGTATTGCTGCTGAGAGAGTAATTTCTGTGGAGCCACTGCTCCCCAAATATTCTCCTCAGTCCCTGATGAATCCTCAAGTTCAGCAAATATCAAAAAGCACTGCAGATGAGGACATCTTTGTGGAGCAGCAGCAGTCTTCCGGAGTCCCTTCCCAGCCCTTGGTGAGGCCTAAATTGCGGTCACAGACATTTACTATAGATTCAGAGAGCACTTCTACAACATGCAGTGCTTCTGTGGAGCCAACACCTTCCAGACACATCTTCCAGTCATGGGTGAACCCTGAATTTGAGCAACAAGTCTCTGCAGGTCCAGAGAGCACTGCTACAGAAAGAGACATTTCTGTGGAGCTGACCCCTTCCAGAATGTCTTCTCAGGCCCTGATGACACCAGAAGTCAAGCAACCAATCTCTGCAGGTCCAGAGAATGTTGCCATGAAGAAGGACATTTCTACAGAGCAGCAGTCTGCCAGACATCTTCCCCAGTCTGTTGTGAGATGTAAAGTCCAGCAAATTTCCACAAGTTTTGAGAGTGCTGCCGTTGAGAGGGGAATATTTGGGAATCCACTACATCCCAAATATCCTGCCAAGTCCTCAGTGAGCTCTAACATTGAGAAAATATCCACAATTCTACAGAACACTGCTGTCGAAGGCATTTCTAAGAAGTTGGAGCTTCCTAGACAGCCTTCCCGATCATATGTGAAGTTTATGGCACAGCAGATCTTTTCAGAGAGTTCTGCTACTGAAAGGGGCACTTATGCAGACATTCCGCCTCTAAGTCATCCTTCCAAACCATTTTTGAAGCCTAAAGTCGAGCACCATGTTTTCTCAGATGAAAAGAGTGCTGACCCCGAGGGAGGCACTTTGAAGATATTGCCTACCAAGCGTCCTTTCCAATCCTTGAAGAAGCTTGAAGAATCACAAGAAGTTTCCTTGTATTTGGAGAATGATCCTATGAAGTGGAGCAGTTCTAAAGCACAGATGCCTCCCAGACGGCTGTCCCAGGCCTCAGGGAAGCCTGAGTACTGGCAAGAAGTCACCTCAGTGTCTGACAGCTCTCCTCAAGGATGGAAGAGTTCTGAAGAGCAGCTGTCTCTCAGACGCCCTTCACAAGCCTTGGAAGGGTCTGAATTCCAGCCACAGAAGTTCTCAATGTGCTCAGCTAATACACCTGTAGAGCGGAGCGGTCCTGAGGAGCACCTGTCTCCTAGTCACCATTTCCAGGCTTCTGGAGACCCTGAATATCAGCCACAGGTTAATTCAGGTTCCACAAGTGCTGCTGCTGAGGGAACCATTTCTGAGAGCAATCCTGGTAGCTGGTCCCTACCAAACAAAACCAACAAACACAGCCAAGGTTCCAAAGACCTCACTAAGAGCACCCTGCTCCCTGCTACCAAACCTGGGAAATTCACCAATCCTCCTGCCTGGCAAGCATCCACTTCTGGAGGCACTTTATCTAAGAAGATAGTTTCTGAGAGTGGTGATGGAGATAACAGCTCTCAAAACCTACCCACCAATGAGGCTGATATTGAAAACCTTTTTGGAGTCCGACTAAGAAAAATCCCTTCTTCACTGAAGTATAAGAGTGAGAATGAAGATAACTCTACCCAGATTCCTTCACTGCCCGTAGGCCCAGTTACATCTGCTGAAGGTAAAGAACGCCGAAGCAGAAGCCCTTCTAAGGCACTCCTGGACACTGCAGAGAAACTCACCGAAATGTCTGATTCTGGAGAGAAGCAAGAGAGCAGACCCAAATGTGAAGGCACAGCCAAGAAGCAACCTGTTTACAAGATCCCAGGTGAGACTTTTCTCTCTCTAGATATAAAGTAGGGTACCTAGTGGAGGGAAAACCTGGCAAGCAAAGCCTTGAATGGGTCTTGAAATTGGCCCTAGCCTTGCCTACTGAGTTGTTGCCTTTATAGGGCTGACTTTTAGGTTTGGGGGCAGATGGCATCCCATTCTAGATTAATAAATTTGGAGGCGGTGAATTTTGAGTCTTCTCTTTCTTAAAAAGATTCACCTCTGGACATCCCTCCACATTCCATAATAGATACATGACCATTTTTCTCTTCCATTTCCTCCCTACTTACTGTACAACTTACATTTGGATGGAGTTATATATTTTTCTCAAAATACTTTTACATGTATTAGGCCCTTCTCCATCAAAATGTTATTGATTTTTTTTATTGCCAAGGGATAACATGTGTGTGTGTGTGTGTGTGTGTCTGTGAGAGAGAGAGAGAGAGAGAGAGAGAGAGAAAGAGAGAGAGAACTCCCTCAATGGGGCATGATCATACCACAATCCCTTCTCCTCGAACTCCTTCAATGGGGCATGATCATACCACAATCCCTTCTCCTCTGTTTCTCCATCATATCAGCATTTTAGGCATACATATACATACACCAAGTGGGTTTTTCAAGCCACCAAGGCCAGGATTTGGTCTGTAACCAGCCATGTGAAATCTGGCTCTCTAGACTACAAGGCTAGCCCCTGTTATTGACTTTTTTAAGACCAACTTATTAATAGGGAACAATGTTCAGACTCTCAGCCTAAAATCTTAATTTATTACAAATATACTTGTACAGCTTCTTCGCTCACCTGAAATGTCTAAGAATCAAAAGCTAGGTGATCTTTTGAGCACTACTCTCTCCTGAAACCTTTGTACCTTCATATTCACCATCATTTAGTCCTGTATAAGCCACTATGTATAAGGGACTATGAAGTAACAAGAGCTTCTTTGGAGTTAAGAGGAATGACATCTATGACCTGAATCATTGGCCTCTTAGAAATTTTTCCAGCCTACTTGGCATCCATTATCCTACCCTGATTTGGGAATGGGAAGAGAGATGGAAAAGGGAAGGAAAGGGTTCAATAAAGAGACGGGATTTGAAGTACAACTTAACTACACAAGGAACTCTTGCCTTGCCTGGTTGTAGGGAGGGCACAAAAGAAGGAGGAGGCCCTTTCTACTTAATAGCTGCTTATTTTCATTTAGAAATGAATAAAGATTATGTCTGGGACATTATTGTGGGTAAGCCCCAGCCAGGCTCAATGCCCTGGCTGCCTCACTTTAGTTCTAACAGCTTTCATTGCTTTTTTTCAGGAAAGCCTCTTGGTCGACAGTCCGGGTATGCCGTCTCAGAGCCAGCATGGATAACCATGGTGAAACAGAGGCAGAGGAGTTGCCACACCCATGTTTTTATGAAAGAATCAAAAGCCAAGAGCGGCCCTATAACCAAGGATGAGCCGAGATACGGGGTAGGACCTGGGGCACCCCAGAAAACACTCCAAAAGTTTTTGGAGCCATTGACTAAGCTTCTACTGTGAACTATGCTCTCTTTGAGAGCATAAATCATGGCAAGAGGACTTTTCAGGGCAAAAGATTTGTTTTGTACTTACATCAATGGGCACTGTTTTATGCTCTTAAAGGGTTTGTTAAAAGTAGCAAATATGGGGAGCATCTGTAAATCTCATCCTAAATATTCTAGAACAGGTTTCCATCAAACTTATTAAGAACTACAGGGAGTAAGTCATAAAGAAAGGTAACCATTGGAATATGAATCCAGTGACTAATAAATATTTTAAGCCTATAAATATAGATATGCATTTTTGTAAATAAAATCAAATGATTATACTATTTTTTGAGAGGATTTTGCCTTAGGGTGTGTGTACTTGCTGGAGAGAAAGAAACAGAGACAGTGAGAGGGAAAGTGAGAAATGACCTGCAGGGGGGATGGTCGTGCCACAATCTCTTTTCCTCCATTCTCCTCCTAGGATCTTGGGCATGCAAGCACACATGCCCGGTGTGAGTTTCAAGCCCCTAGGCCCAGGACCAAACTGCGGTCAACCATGTGGGAGTCCAGCAATGTAACCGCTATGCCATCTGCTGGCCCCACAATAATACTATTTTTTTTAATTTAACATTTCACTTTTGGGTACATTTCTGAATCAGTAAACAACAGTTTACCTTTATGTGTTTGATGTTTGGATTTCTATACATTCATTTGATTTTGTATGGCACCTACTTGTAGGTTAAAAAAATGTTATGTGATGAGCTAAGCTAATGGTACCTGTGGATCAGGGACAATGGGATGATGACTTGCTCCACTCTTGTCAAAACTGCAGACAACTTGGGCCAGATGGTGCAGCATTAAGTGTGATGCTTAGTGAGGCCGACCCACATGGGAAGGTTCCAGGTTTGAGTCTGGAGACCTTCCTGAGTATGCTGTGCACATTTTTTTCCCATGATTTGGAACTGGCAATGCTGAAGAGGAATCATGACATCAAGACCCTATAGGGAGTGTTGTCTGTCTGTCTCTATCTTCCTATCTCTTTCTCTCACTCATCAAAGAAATAAACTTTAAAAATTAAAACAAGAAATAATACATTTAAAAAAATAAAAACAGAAAACTGGGATCAGAAGGTGGCATGGCGGTTAAGGTGCTGGACTACTACATGGTCAACTGTGGCTTGAGTCCTGGGCCTGGCAGATTGAAAATCATACCTGTTGCATGTACGTGCAAGCTCAAAATCCTGAGAGGAAAATGGAGGAGAATGAATTGTGGTGTGGCCATCCCCCCAGGGGGTGATTTCTCACTTTCCCTCTCACTGTCTTTCTCTCTCTCTCTGGAAAGTGCATGTGCCCTATGGCAAAAACCTAAAAAGAAAGAAAGAAAAAAAAAACTGCAGAAAACCGATTCAAGAAAACATATAAAATGTATGTATCCATTGATATGTCTAAGTTACTATATTTGTATTTTCCTAGTTTTTTTTCTTTTTTTTTTTAATAGCAAAGGATGCATGAGGGAGAGAGAGGAAAAAAAAAATGTGCTCCTCCCCACCCCACCCCACCCCACCCTGTGGCCCACTCTGCATGTAAGCCATCAGAGCTGGAACTCAAATCCTGGGTGATGTTCCTATACTTTTAAGTCGCACTAAATTTGTTAAACGACCTTGTGAGGACCTGTTTAACACTTTGCTTTAAAGACAGATACTTTTTTCATCACTAGTATTTAGTGAGCAGGATCACACAGGGTTTAAGATTAAAGATTTTTGTCAGGGAAATGCACTAGCATCTGTAAACTCATTATTTAAACCAGTTGTGTAGAGGTTAATTTGAAAAACTTGAACTGTACAGTTTTGAAAAGGCCTACAGTTATGTCACTTTCTTTTTTTTTAATTTTGTAGAGGTTTTTGCTATAGTGTGCGTGCACTCATCAGAAAGACAGAGAGAGAGAGACAGAGAGACAGAAAGTGAGAAATCACCCCCCCAGGGAGGATGGCCACACCACAATCCTCCCTTCTCCTCTATTCTCCTTTCGGGATCTTGGGCACACACGCACATGTGCCCGGCGTGAGTTTAAGCTGCCAGGTCCAGGACTTGAACCACAGTCAACTACATGGGAGTCCAGTGACACAGCCATTACACTAACTGCTGGTCCCAATCACTTTCTAAGGCTAGGAGTGCCCCAAGACATAGGTCAGCAAGTTTTGCAAAGTAGAAATCTTCTGGAATTCAACTTCAATGAACCGATGAGATTTATTTGTGACTGTCACCTTCTGTTTGTGTGCTGAGCACTGATGAGGTACTAGAGGAAAAAGTTGTTCTCAGGTGAAATTCTTTTGTTACCTTGTTTATAATATGAAGCATCTTCAAAAAGTTTATGGAAAATGTATATTATGCAAAACAACTTTGCATGGATTTCAGAAAAGTTTTACACCAAAATAAACTCATACTTTAATTCCATTTTTCCATGAACTTTTTGAGGTACCCTCATATTTGTATAATTAGATATGCTTTTCTTCCAGGTATGAAAGACTTTTTAAAAAAGAATTAGTTTATTTAACTTAATTTATTTAGAGACAGAGAGAGAGAGAGGAAAAGAGAGAGAGAGAGAGAGAGAGAGAGAGAGAGAGAAAGCAAGCCGCCAGGTCCATAACTTCAACCGCAGTCGGCCATATAGGAGTCCAGCGCCCTTAACCACTGCGCCACCTGCTGGCCCTAAAACATGTTAAATCTGAGCCAGTTTAGGTTTTGTGAATCTATTGGGTAGTCAGAAAAGTCAGGACATATTTTTCAGATTTTCTATACAAAAATGTATTCATGACTTTTCCAACTACACAGTAAATTAAAAACCAAGGGACTTAGGCATTTCTTTCCTTAACGATCTGTTGTCTATATCTTTCTCTTTCTTTTTGGTTATTGTTGAACTCATGGTACCCAGGAAAAAGCTTTACCCCTGGGTTTGTTGAATAAGTGATATGCTGTTTCTATGTCAGTAATAACAAGATTTCTGTTTCATCTCTATATTAAAGGAAGCTGACCCTGAGAATGAAAACCAGTCAAAAAAGATTTCAACTTCTGATGTTTCTAAACAGGAGCAGGTGGCACAGGTGAAGCTACCTAAGTCAACCAAATCAGGTAAAAAAGCACACACACTAATAACCCCTAAAACAGCCCTGGCAGAATGTTGTGAAACTTATGCAATTTCAAACTCAGATAATCCATTGACTTCTACCCACAAAATCAGCTTCGTGATTTTCCCATGGCTCTTGCATTAGTTACAGACGTTATTTTAGGAAAGCCCAATTATTATGACTAATATATTCAAAAAGTTCACGGAAGATATCTATTATGAAAAAAATATGCATGCATTTCAATGTTTTTGCACCAAAATGAACTTGTAATTTCATTTTATTTTCCATGAACTTTTCAAAGTCTCCCTTATACATATCTTTCACCCACTAAATCAGCTTCATGATTTTCTCATGGCTCTTCTATTAGATAGCTTATTTTAGGAAATCCAATTATGATGACTAATGTAAGTCCATTGTGTAACTTTCGTGGGGTCTTCCAACCTTTTACTCCATGAGGAAGTTGTCTGGGCACAGAACTGTGGTCACTCACTAAAACATTCTTATGTCTAGGTATGCAAGAGGAAAGACCAGGTCACTTCCTAGTTCATGGAGCGTAGTTTTCTCTCACCTTCTACATCCCCATTGAAACCGTTGAAAATAATCCACTGTAAAGATCCCATGATACTGAATTGTTTTTAACTATTTAAAAGACTCGTTTCATCCCCTCTATATTCTGAGCAGGGATGTCAAGGTGGGGAAATATAGAGAGCTGAAAAGACAATGTGCTGGTATGTAAGAGTT
>NW_006205516.1:1023734-1041562 GCF_000334495.1 Tupaia belangeri chinensis
GGAGGATGTTTTTATACTGAACCATATTTGTCCTCTCTCTTAATCCCCCTCATGAAAAAATTAGACTGGAAATCAGAAACCCATTATCTGTCTGTGAAATAGCAGCAGTTTACCTGCTTACAGCTGTTAATAGCCTCCTGGGCACTATACTCCTGTTGAGTCATTTCCAACTCTCTGTGCATAGAATTACCTGAAGTGTATTTTTTACCTTCAATTGCAGATGGCCCTGGCTCCATCCCTTGATATTCTAATTCAGTTAGTTTAGGAAATGGCATGGGCATTGGTGTTTCTAAAAGAGCCACAGATGGGGCCAGCGGGTGGTATGGTGGCTGACAAGTGCTGGATTCCCACATGGCTGACCATGGTTAGAGTCCCAGACTTGGTGACTTGAAAATTACAACAAATAAATAAATAGATAAATGAATACATCTTAAAAAAAAAGAGCCAGAGATGATTCTAATTATGTAGCCAAGATTGAGAACCACTGGATATGTGCAAGCTGATGAGTCAATCAACCATAGAACAGGATGAAGAAAGGACTGCAATTGGGAAATAGGTTGTCCGCATGGCCAGAGCAGTTGGTACAATATTGTTTAGCATCACCCTTTACTGGGTGGACTTCTTGGCTTGTCGGTCATTTCATTTCACATGATATCACAGACTGGCAAGACAAAAATCACATTATCTTGTTTGAAATTTTAAAGACTGAAAAGATACAATATGTTTCACCTCTGGTTTCAGTATAAAAGTCTATGGGAATCAGCAGTTAGCGTAATGGCTGTGTCGCTGGACTCCCACGTAGTCGACCACGGTTTGCATCCCAGACCCGGTGGCTTAAAACTCACGCTGGGCGCGTGTGCGTGCGTGCCCAAGATCCCGAGAGGAGAATGGAGGAGAAGGGACTGCGGCGTGGTCATCTCCCCTGGGGGGTGACTTCTCGCTTTCCGTCTCTCTCTGTCTCTCTCTGCCTGTCTGGCGAGCACATGCACCCTATAGCAAAAACCTCTCAAAAAAAAAAAAAAGTCTATGACAATCCAATAAAAACCACCTTAAGGTTGGCGGTTACAGCTGTAGGTATTACCTCTCATGCCTTCCCATGTCCAGGCTTCTGTAACCATAGCCATGTTGATTGTACCCTTTAACATAATGCTCATGGCATTGCCCATGCATTGACTTGTAAAAGCCTGGTGCGAAAGAGAGCAGGGGCTGGAAAGCACTAAGAGCAGAGAGATCAGAATAAACCTGATAGAAAGAAACATTTCACTGAATCTCATAAACACCATACCCCAATATCTCTGGGACTTCTTATTGCGTGTATTATTTGCTGTGGTTCCAGTTGGATTCAAAGAGCAGAAGGCATGTCAAGCGTCCGGCATGGCAAGAGAAACCAGAAGATCTTCAAGTGTCCCAGCTGTGCTGAAACACCCAACTGAGCCAACTGAGCCTGTCTGGTTCTCCCTGGCCAAGAAGAAAGCCAAAGCATGGAGAGCAAACAATAAATAGCTCTTGGGTGGAGCATTAGCATTTTAAATCATTGCCAATAGCTGCATTGATTCTATGTAGTGATTTCTGACTATGATCATTTTTAATTAAGCAAAAGAACCTTAGCAATGTGTACTAAACCTTATAATTCTTTGAATAAGATAAATGACATGAATTGCCTAACTTTCAATATAGTTACTACCAGCATTTGGAAACTCAGCATTTCCTGTATAGAAAATATATAGCATGATTTCTTTACTGTGATCATTTTTGATTAAGCAAAAACCCTTAGAAATAGGTATTAAACCTTATAATTATTTGAGTGAAATAAATGCCATGAATTGCCTTTTAGTATAGTCACTGCCAGCATTTGGAAACCCAGCATTTCCTATATAGAAAGTATATGAAGTGATTTCTTTACTGTGACTATTTTCAATTTAAGCATAAAAGCCTTAGAAATAGGTATCAAACCCTATAATTATTAAAATGAAAGAAATGCTACGAATGCCTAACTTTCAGTACAGTCACGGCCAGCATTTGGCAACCCAGCATTTCCTATATAAAATGGGAAACATGTTTGCACTGCTGTAAAATCACAAAGTCTTCAGACTTTGGTGCTACTTTGTTTAAATGGAGATGCAGGCTTGGACACCTCACTGTGCCTTTACCTTCTAAGTGGGGCGTTGCCCTGTGCCACAAAGACCAGAGAAGAATTTAACCATGTGGTTCTGGGTTTTGCTGATGATGGTATATATAATGTGACACTGTACAACCACAGGCTGGATTTTGCATATTTTCTATAAGATGTGTTTTTCCTGATACTATATCTTTGCCTTTTGGATAATGCTAGGTTTTTGATTGAATTTTATTGCCTTTATATTCCCATAGGTAACAGTTCCTTGACCCAGGTAATCCTGGTAGATTAGCATCCCCTTTTCCTCAGAGTGGACCTCTATTAGACTATGCTCACTGTGAGAACTCTCCATTAATAATTTCTTTTTCATGGAAAACAACAAACATGTGTTTTTAAATTAAGAGGTTAAGTTTTAAGAAAGCATGTCTAGGGCCACATTCTAACATGTTTTTAGCTTCTTTTGGCTTTACTGATTTTTAATATATGCAAAGCAAATAAATTCAATAAAGCTTGTTCGGTAGTCTGTCTCTGTTTGTTGGCTATGTGAGGAGGGAAATATAAGAGGATATTGAGAGAGCAGACCTGAAGGTTGTCAGAGAAGCAAAATGTTCTTAAGAGCTTGTAGTTCATAGAAAGAGCCTCCATGGAGGTGTGCCTGACCAAGCTGATGCTCTCTGGGTGGGGAATGGTGTGGGAGAGAAGTACTGTTGAAGAGGCTTTGTGTGTGAACACCTGGAGAACGGAGCGAGATGGATGCAGGGGAATGTGGCTGAGGGTGAGTAGAGGCAGCAAGGTGGCTGGTGGTTGTACTCCAGCCTGACTCAGGGACTGGGTCCAAGTCCTATAGCAAGATGGACTACCAGGAGGTCTGGCAGGTGGTGTGGTGGTTAAGGACACTGGGCTCCCACATGGCCAACCCTGGTTTGAGTCCCGGATCTGGCAGCTTGCTTTCTCAATTTACCTCTCTCTCTCTCTTTCTCTCTCACTCTGTCCCTCTCTGGTCAAAATAAAAAATAATTAAATACACTTAAATAAAATAATTCTTTTAAAAAATTTTAAAAGATGGTTTACCAGATAAAGCCATTTTCAGAAGCCAGGGGCCCACTGTGCTCAGGTACCAAAGTGTGACTCAGAGTGAGAAAGGAAAGGAGTTACAGAACAGATATTTAGCCTGGTTCATTTGTTACATTTTCAGGGTTCAGAACAGGAGTTGAGTTGGGGATCCATCCATATGTCTAAATATTTGAAATATTTAAATCAACTAATAAAATGTTTTATTTAATGATTTCTCTATTTCCATGACAAAAGTACCTTCATAATGACCTGAAAAGCCAGGTTGAGATATAGTTGAGATTTAGAGTTCTCAGACTTCTTAAGTCCTACTCTAGTGGTATGGGAAGAGCTACTGTGTCTTCTCCCCGCCCCCTCCAATGCTCCTGACTCTGCTCTGGCTCCTAGACTAGGCCCCGTGCTCTGTTTGGGACATATAAGCACTCCCTAGACCTGGGAGTACATACCCTGCCAAAGTGGTTAACCTTCTCAAGGTTAGCTCCAAGAAGAGCACGCAGGCCCTTTTCCAGTGTCCCAAGTACATGGATCTTGGTCTAAGAGGGAGGTACTCCTTATTCCCAGTGTTTCTTGTTCCTGTAGGGAGGGGTGTGGCTGGAAAAGGGCCAAAGTGGGGACTCTAAAGCATGGCACTCAGGACAGAGGTCCTTCCTGTCCAAGTCTAAGAGCAATACTACATTAACAATATACACAGCACAAACACTAATAAATCAGAATCAGTTTGAAGCCCTTCAAGTCACACTGTATAGAAAACTGTCTATTGTCCTGCTCTTTCAGTTTAAGTAAAGGTGACAAGGCTTTAATCTTACTGTATGGTTCTAGTCGTAAGGAATTTTATGTGATAGTACATTTGAAAATATCAACACTGTTGACCAAAACAAAGAGGTGTGTGTGCAACTGTCAAGTTACTTCACCTTAACAGACATTAACCGGGCACCTATTAAGTGGAAAACTCAATGCCTAGGGAAAGGAAGATAAATCAAAACTTTTACGGTCCCAGCCATTTAGAAGTTCACAGTCCAGGGAGTGGTGGGGTGGAAGGAGTTGACACCATATATATAAATAATGCACAAATACTTGGACACAAATGTTCATAACAGCACTGTTTATAATAGCTAAAAAGTGGAAACAACCCAAATGTCTGTCAACAGAATGGATAGACTGTGGTGTTTACATATGACAGAACATTATTTAGCCAAAAAAAGGAAAGAAATAGTACTACATGCTAGAACATGAATGAACCTTGAAAACATGCTAAGTGAAGGAACTAGATATGAATTGCTTATTTCAAATGTCTGGAATAGGTAAAGTCATAGAGACAGAAAGCAGATTGGTGATTTCTCAGGGTTAGGAGGAGGGCGAGATGGGGAGCGACTTAATTGGTAAAGGGTTTCGGGGTGATGAAAATTAAGAGGGTGGTTGCATAAAATTGTGAATGCACTAAACATCACTGAAATGTTCACTTTAAAATGGTTGATATTATTGTGTGGATTTCATCACAATTAAAAAAAATAATGCTAGTATAAGGTAGAATATGAGCTGCACTACCATCAAGTATGACAGAAGGTATCAGTGTTACTAAGAGAAAATCTAGGAAGCCTTCACTAAGTGAAGAAATGAAGCTGTCTAGCCTCAAACCTCCGTGCCTTTTTTGATCCTCTCTCTATTCTGGTCAACTATGACTTCAGTTTTTTTTATTCTCTGTAAACAAAGATTAAGCCCATTTTTTTCCCCTTTGCTGTAGGGCACATGTGTTCGCTGGAGGAGAGAGAGAGAAAGCACCCCTGCAGGGGGGTTGGCCATGCCACAGTCCCTTCTCTTCCATTCTCTTCTTGGGATTTTGGGCATACACACACACACACACTTGGTGTGTTTTTCAAACCACTGGGTCCGGGATTCAAACCTCATAGTTGGCCATGTGGTATTGTTATCAGACAGGGAAGCTGGGTTGCAATCCTTTGAAATACTCAGTTCTTTGAGCCCAGGTCTCTAAGGTTAGAGACCCGCCTTGAGATAGAATGAAGCTACAACCTAGTTAAGTGTGAAAAGAGAAGTCTTTAATAGAAAAGTGAAGTTTTTTTCGGGGGGGGGCGAGAATTTTTTTGCTATAGGGCGTGTGTGCTCGCCAGACAGACAGAGAGAGACAGAGAGACAGAAAGCGAGAAATCACCTCCCAGGGGGAATGGTCACACCACAATCCCTTCTCCTCCATTCTCCTCTCGGGATCTTGGGCACGCATGCACACGTGCCCAGCGTGAGTTTAAGCCACCGGGTCCGGGACTCGAACTGCCGTCGAATACATGAGAGTCCAATGGCATAGTCATTACTCTAACTGCTGGTTCCCAAGATTTTTAACAAGAAAAAAAATGCACACCATGTCAGAAAGGTGTGTGGGTGGGCAGCTGTTCAGAGGATAACTGCACTGAGAATGGGGTTAGATGGTGCTTTTATTGTGGAGTCTTGTCATGGATATTTAGAAGGGGAGGCCTGTCATTGTAGCCAGCTCTTTTGTTTGGATGGGGGGCGGCTTTTAGCTGCTTGCCTGCCTGTGTAATTCTCAACAGAATGGATAGACTGTGGTGTTTACATATGACAGAACATTATTTAGCCAAAAAAAGGAAAGAAATAGTACTACATGCTAGAACATGAATGAACCTTGAAAACATGCTAAGTGAAGGAACTAGATATGAATTGCTTATTTCAAATGTCTGGAATAGGTAAAGTCATAGAGACAGAAAGCAGATTGGTGATTTCTCAGGGTTAGGAGGAGGGCGAGATGGGGAGCGACTTAATTGGTAAAGGGTTTCGGGGTGATGAAAATTAAGAGGGTGGTTGCATAAAATTGTGAATGCACTAAACATCACTGAAATGTTCACTTTAAAATGGTTGATATTATTGTGTGGATTTCATCACAATTAAAAAAAATAATGCTAGTATAAGGTAGAATATGAGCTGCACTACCATCAAGTATGACAGAAGGTATCAGTGTTACTAAGAGAAAATCTAGGAAGCCTTCACTAAGTGAAGAAATGAAGCTGTCTAGCCTCAAACCTCCGTGCCTTTTTTGATCCTCTCTCTATTCTGGTCAACTATGACTTCAGTTTTTTTTATACTCTGTAAACAAAGATTAAGCCCATTTTTTTCCCCTTTGCTGTAGGGCACATGTGTTCGCTGGAGGAGAGAGAGAGAAAGCACCCCTGCAGGGGGGTTGGCCATGCCACAGTCCCTTCTCTTCCATTCTCTTCTTGGGATTTTGGGCATACACACACACACACACTTGGTGTGTTTTTCAAACCACTGGGTCCGGGATTCAAACCTCATAGTTGGCCATGTGGTATTGTTATCAGACAGGGAAGCTGGGTTGCAATCCTTTGAAATACTCAGTTCTTTGAGCCCAGGTCTCTAAGGTTAGAGACCCGCCTTGAGATAGAATGAAGCTACAACCTAGTTAAGTGTGAAAAGAGAAGTCTTTAATAGAAAAGTGAAGTTTTTTTCTGGGGGGGGGCGAGAATTTTTTTGCTATAGGGCGTGTGTGCTCGCCAGACAGACAGAGAGAGACAGAGAGACAGAAAGCGAGAAATCACCTCCCAGGGGGAATGGTCACACCACAATCCCTTCTCCTCCATTCTCCTCTCGGGATCTTGGGCACGCATGCACACGTGCCCAGCGTGAGTTTAAGCCACCGGGTCCGGGACTCGAACTGCCGTCGAATACATGAGAGTCCAATGGCATAGTCATTACTCTAACTGCTGGTTCCCAAGATTTTTAACAAGAAAAAAAATGCACACCATGTCAGAAAGGTGTGTGGGTGGGCAGCTGTTCAGAGGATAACTGCACTGAGAATGGGGTTAGATGGTGCTTTTATTGTGGAGTCTTGTCATGGATATTTAGAAGGGGAGGCCTGTCATTGTAGCCAGCTCTTTTGTTTGGATGGGGGGCGGCTTTTAGCTGCTTGCCTGCCTGTGTACTTCTTATCAAGTAAGGGAATTTTATTACCTGATTGGCAGAAGTCAATAGCATGCCCAAGTGGACTTTGAAAATATGTACATGTGCACAAGGATGATTTTGCCTGTATCAGTTTTTTGCTCCAGTGGGAAGTGGGATATTGACCAATACACCCCAGATAATTCCTGTGCACATATGTGGAACAGTAGGAGGGAAGATAGTAACTGTCTCTAGGTTCTTTGAAGAAAGCTTAGGTAATAAAAGTAGATAACCTCTCCTCTCTGGGCAGGGGGTCTAGCTACATCCTTGAAGTGATTGATGTGTCAGATGTCCCTTTTCTTGGCATACTGGGACTCCCTGCTCATAATGTCTACCTATAAGAGCCAACTGCCTTACTCACCATGCCACCTGGCTGGGCCCCTCCCTTTCCTCTTTTTATTTCTCTTTTGTATTAGGGAATATTTCAGACCTACACAAAGATAGAGAGCACTCCTACAGACACCCATGTATCTATCACCCACTTTAAGAAACGTAACCTTATAAATACAGTTGATACCCACTGTGGAACCTTCCTGAGCAGAATCCCCTCCCTATCTTCCTCTAAGAGATAACCAACACCCTAAATGAAGTATTTATCTTTCCCAACCTTGCTTTTGGACACACTACATTCATATGCATTCCTCGTGTGCATGTCTTCTACTCCAGATTTTTGTATACACAGCATGTGTTGATCATTTTTCGTAGTTTCTAGACTTCACATACATAGTGTCTGTACCCTCCAGAATCTAGCTTTCTTCCTTATGTATTTTTTCCTCTGCCATCACTCAACCTTTGCCCTCTGTGTCCCAGCCCCTGTGAGTTCTAGTCTCCCCAGCCCAGTCCTTGCTGTCCTGGTCAGTCTACCTGCAATTGCTCCAATCCAATGAATTAAGGGTGATATCACCTTCTGGGAGTCTCAGTTTCTTCCTCTATTGCTCAAAACCAGTGTTTTTTAAACCTTAGCATGCATCAGAAACCATGGAAGAGCTTGATAAAACAAAGATTGCTGGCCCCACCCTCAAAGTTTCAGAGGTCTTAGATGTGGCCTGAAAATTTGCATTTCTTTTTAAACATTTATTTCTTCAAAGAGACAGAAATCCTCCAATTGCATTCTCATCCCACACTCCACCCCCATTCCCAGCAGACCTTGATCCTGGACTCTTGCATGCAATTGGTATGCTCAGGGAGTTTCTGGGACACAAATGCAGGATCTTTCCCATGTGGAGCCAGCTATGTTACCAGTGTGCCACCACCCAAAGTTGTATTTCTAACAAGTTCACAGGTTATACTGATGATGCCAGCCCAACTACACTTTGAGAACCACTGTTCTAAATTATAGTCTGGGCGTAGGCTCAGCAGTACCACATAGCCTCCATGGAAGCTGAGCCACTCACCAGGTTTTCTTCAAAATCATTCTCTAGAGCATTACTGTCCAATACACATATAACTCAAGATATGTGATAATTTAAAATGTTCTAACAGCCACATTTAAAAAGTAAAGAGAAACTGATAAAAGCAATTTTAATACTATATTTCATTTAACCCAATATATTATAATTTATATATGTAACTAGTTATTAATGAGATAGTTTACATTCTTTTTCAGACTTACAGCGCATCTCAGTTTGGACTAGCCACATTCCAGGTGCTCAGTACTCACACATGGTTAGTGACTAATGTAGTGATAACACAGTTCTAACTAAAGATTTGACTTCTCTCTTTCTCTTTACAAAAACTGTTTTAAACTTGACATCTTAATTATTTGGGCTGAAATAAAATAACTTAAATTATTTTTATATTTTCCCCAATGATAGAAAGTGATCCAAATAAAAATAAAGTGAGCCAAAACAAAAACAGGCAAAACAGATACTTGAGTTTATCTTGAAAAGAATCTTTCTGTATTTCAACTTATTCATTTAAAACAAACTTTTATTTTTAACTTGAACAAATGCTATCAAATATAGCTTTAAAAGGTAAGCAGAAAGGCAGGTAAATTCATTAGATTTATTCTTTGGGTGATGAGCTTTGGAATAAAATCAGTGTTGAAATTCCTTTGGATTTCTAAAAACTGAAAAATCTAAAAACAGTGAAGATCAGATTCTTGTTTCTTCATTTTTTCTTTCTACTCCTCTCAACTATGGGATAAAATGAGAGAAAATTAATAATGACACAATATTAAACTGCTTTCTAAATCCAAGAAAATGGGCCCTATGTATGCATGCTGCATTTGTGTGCTATAGTTCACAAGTAGAGAACGACACAATTTACTCTTGTAACTTGAATCCTTCAATATTGGGGTTCTCATGTAACCCATGGCTTCAATCATGTGATCACACCAACCTTGTCTCTCTCTTACTACACCAGAAATGCTTGTTTTTTTTTTTTTTTGTTTTGTTTTTTTTTGCTTGCTTACTTTTCTTGAGAAGCTTCTCTGAGATTTAAATAAATCTCTCCACTTTAAAAGTCTGTGTTCCTTCCACAAGTGAGACTCCCTTACCCTTCCAGGCCCTTGGTTTCTATATCTACCACATGGGAAAGTAACTATTATTATAAAATACACAGCTATAAAAATGTGACAGAAAAGGAGAAAAATGTTTCTCATTTAAATATATCCAAGGACAAGCTATAATTGAAGACTTAATTACTATTTCAGTGATAAACAATAACCACACTGTGATTAAGTTTCTTTTCTTTTGATTGTCATTAAAGACAGAAAAATCTATACCTGAAATCAATTATTTAGTATTATTCATTAAATGTTATCCTACTTAAAATTTTTAATATTCTGCTATTTATAAGCAGAACATTCTAAAAGGTGTTGTCTCCTCGTTAGTGTGAGAGACTGCATTTCCATGACCAAGTGGTGAAGACCCATATGGTGTAGGGCCCAGTCACCTTACCTGATGCTTCTGGCAACTGTTTTCTAAATAAACAAATAAACAAATATTGGTCTTGGGTACTAGCACTAACTCTGATAAATTTACCACTTGTTAGTAGTCTTACAGCTAAAAGACAAAAGACCTCAAAAAGAAAAAGAAAGAAAGAGAAAGAAAAAAGAAAAACAAATGAGTAGCCAAGCCATGAAGTATATTTCAAAACACGTGTAGTTCATATAACTTGGTACATGAGTATTCTAGTAACATTCTAAGTAGGTTAAATTAATCTTTTAAAGAAAGTGCAAAAGAGAAAGAAACAGAAAGAGGTATTTTTGGCATCTCACCATGTCATGATCCTCTGCCTCAGTCTCCTAGTTAGCTAGGATCACAGGCATCCATCCACCATTCCAAAAACTGAACCTGGGCCTTCCATGTGACCCAGCCTCATGTAGTGGGACCCTACTCCCTGCATAACTGCATCTGGGCCTAAGTTGAAGCTTTAGACAGATTTTAAACAAACTTTTTCTTAATTAATTTACTGGGAGGATTAAAAAGAAAAAAAAGTTTTCAGAAGCATGTAAATACAAACCATGGTTGAGTGATACTCAAGGTTATACAAATACCTGCATGTTTTGGTCCTGCCTTCTGCTGGATCCTGGTCCTTTAAGGTTCTTCTTTTCCATTTTCCTTGTTTTCTTCCTCTGCTTTCTTCTCTTCTTCCTTCTCTCCTTCACCGTCAGCATCTTCAACGTCATCATTCCAGTTGTCATACTTATCTTGAGTTACTTCCTCACTGTAGTACATTATACACTCTAGAAACAGACATTTATGGGAGAAAATAGCTAATTTATAACCAGTAGGGGTATCCAGTATTATACCCTCAGGAAAAGCAGGAGGATAGAAATAACCAAGAAAAGAATAGCTGAACACCTTCCTACTGGCTGATGCAACACTACCATGATCCTCATATTTCTGCTGCTTGATTATTATTTCACTTTTGCCAGTAAATTTCCTACCCGAAGCTGCTGATGACTTCTGGTCCCTTGGAGAAGGGATCAGAATCACTGTATCTGGTGGCATTCTGTATGTTTAGGTCAGAACTTTGCTGAAAAAAATATTTGTTTACCTCAAAGACAAATTCCATGGTGAAGCTGATGGATTACTGAACCCTCTGAATATTTTATTTTTACCAAGTGCTCCCATATTAGTTCATCATTTTTGGGAATCACCTTTCTAAGAATTTTTACACTTAAAGCCACGAACCAAAAATGGGATATGCCATTTGCTTCTTCCTTTCCTACAGCCATCCCTTTCACTTTCCCCCAATTCCTTTTCTGAGCATCCACTTCCCACTGCCATTGATCCGTGGGCTCATAAATTAAGGCTGATAATCTCAGATATCTTAAAGTCAAGATGGTAGAGGGCATCACATATTTTCTCAAAATTGTAAAGGTAGCTATAGAAACGGGTTCCTTGGGAATGCTAGGCCTTAAGTGTAAGTAGGGCCCTGACCCACCCGCCATCGCTCCACCTTGGCCTGTCCCGTCCATTGCTGCCCAGCAAAGCAAGATCCTCACCCTTAGGAACCTCAGCTTCCTCTGTGACTTCCTCTGCCGGCTGCACTATATCTTGCTCTGCCAGCTCGGTCAAATCCTGAGCTGCCATGGCCCCCTCTGCTGGCTCCTCAGGTTCTCCGATAGATGCGGCCGCCTCGGTCAGGCCCTCGGCCTCCCCGGACATGACCCTCAATGCCAGCCTCTGGGGCACCACAAGTGGGGGCGGATCGACCAGGTCTTCCGGCGACTGAGGCCGGCGCCTCATCAACAGAGGATGGCCGCCGCCGCGGGGCCGGATCAGAATGTGGTCGTTGGAACAGAAGCGTTAGACTCCCTTACCCTTCCAGGCCCTTGGTTTCTATATCTACCACATGGGAAAGTAACTATTATTATAAAATACACAGCTATAAAAATGTGACAGAAAAGGAGAAAAATGTTTCTCATTTAAATATATCCAAGGACAAGCTATAATTGAAGACTTAATTACTATTTCAGTGATAAACAATAACCACACTGTGATTAAGTTTCTTTTCTTTTGATTGTCATGGAAGACAGAAAAATCTATACCTGAAATCAATTATTTAGTATTATTCATTAAATGTTATCCTACTTAAAATTTTTAATATTCTGCTATTTATAAGCAGAACATTCTAAAAGGTGTTGTCTCCTCGTTAGTGTGAGAGACTGCATTTCCATGACCAAGTGGTGAAGACCCATATGGTGTAGGGCCCAGTCACCTTACCTGATGCTTCTGGCAACTGTTTTCTAAATAAACAAATAAACAAATATTGGTCTTGGGTACTAGCACTAACTCTGATAAATTTACCACTTGTTAGTAGTCTTACAGCTAAAAGACAAAAGACCTCAAAAAGAAAAAGAAAGAAAGAGAAAGAAAAAAGAAAAACAAATGAGTAGCCAAGCCATGAAGTATATTTCAAAACACGTGTAGTTCATATAACTTGGTACATGAGTATTCTAGTAACATTCTAAGTAGGTTAAATTAATCTTTTAAAGAAAGTGCAAAAGAGAAAGAAACAGAAAGAGGTATTTTTGGCATCTCACCATGTCATGATCCTCTGCCTCAGTCTCCTAGTTAGCTAGGATCACAGGCATCCATCCACCATTCCAAAAACTGAACCTGGGCCTTCCATGTGACCCAGCCTCATGTAGTGGGACCCTACTCCCTGCATAACTGCATCTGGGCCTAAGTTGAAGCTTTAGACAGATTTTAAACAAACTTTTTCTTAATTAATTTACTGGGAGGATTAAAAAGAAAAAAAAGTTTTCAGAAGCATGTAAATACAAACCATGGTTGAGTGATACTCAAGGTTATACAAATACCTGCATGTTTTGGTCCTGCCTTCTGCTGGATCCTGGTCCTTTAAGGTTCTTCTTTTCCATTTTCCTTGTTTTCTTCCTCTGCTTTCTTCTCTTCTTCCTTCTCTCCTTCACCGTCAGCATCTTCAACGTCATCATTCCAGTTGTCATACTTATCTTGAGTTACTTCCTCACTGTAGTACATTATACACTCTAGAAACAGACATTTATGGGAGAAAATAGCTAATTTATAACCAGTAGGGGTATCCAGTATTATACCCTCAGGAAAAGCAGGAGGATAGAAATAACCAAGAAAAGAATAGCTGAACACCTTCCTACTGGCTGATGCAACACTACCATGATCCTCATATTTCTGCTGCTTGATTATTATTTCACTTTTGCCAGTAAATTTCCTACCCGAAGCTGCTGATGACTTCTGGTCCCTTGGAGAAGGGATCAGAATCACTGTATCTGGTGGCATTCTGTATGTTTAGGTCAGAACTTTGCTGAAAAAAATATTTGTTTACCTCAATTACAAATTCCATGGTGAAGCTGATGGATTACTGAACCCTCTGAATATTTTATTTTTACCAAGTGCTCCCATATTAGTTCATCATTTTTGGGAATCACCTTTCTAAGAATTTTTACACTTAAAGCCACGAACCAAAAATGGGATATGCCATTTGCTTCTTCCTTTCCTACAGCCATCCCTTTCACTTTCCCCCAATTCCTTTTCTGAGCATCCACTTCCCACTGCCATTGATCCGTGGGCTCATAAATTAAGGCTGATAATCTCAGATATCTTAAAGTCAAGATGGTAGAGGGCATCACATATTTTCTCAAAATTGTAAAGGTAGCTATAGAAACGGGTTCCTTGGGAATGCTAGGCCTTAAGTGTAAGTAGGGCCCTGACCCACCCGCCATCGCTCCACCTTGGCCTGTCCCGTCCATTGCTGCCCAGCAAAGCAAGATCCTCACCCTTAGGAACCTCAGCTTCCTCTGTGACTTCCTCTGCCGGCTGCACTATATCTTGCTCTGCCAGCTCGGTCAAATCCTGAGCTGCCATGGCCCCCTCTGCTGGCTCCTCAGGTTCTCCGATAGATGCGGCCGCCTCGGTCAGGCCCTCGGCCTCCCCGGACATGACCCTCAATGCCAGCCTCTGGGGCACCACAAGTGGGGGCGGATCGACCAGGTCTTCCGGCGACTGATCAACGTGGGAGGGCCGCCGCCGCGGGGCCGGATCAGAATGTGGTCGTTGAAGTAGATGCGTTGGAGAACAGAGTAGACGAGATCCAGAAACATAAAGCGAAAGCCTGCCGTGGGTAACTGATGAGCATTCACTATCATGTTCCTGCCTGCTGCCATTTCTCTCCTATCTGCCTCAACCGGAGGGAGATTCGCCCTCTTCAGCATCTCCTCCCTCCAGCGCTCCCGCCAGAGCGGCCGCCAGCTCAACCTCTTCTTCTCTGAGACCTGCTGCAGGCCCTGCCACCCCCTGGGGTCCGGAGTCGCGACTCATCCCGTCGCCAGCTCCCTCAGGGCTCACCGGGCCTTCCTGACCCGCTTGGGTTGGATCTTGATCTCCGGTGGCAGACATGACACCAGTCGGTACCTCAACCTGGGGTGTGATCAGACTGAGGAGACTACAGTGAAGATGGTGGCCACCCAGGTAGCTGCTTCGAGAGAGTAGGCGGTTGGCAAGATGGAGGTGGTAGTGAAGGTAGTGGTTGTCAAGGAAACAAAGGTCTATGACAGTGTCTGACGTGGCCCTCTATGGAAAGAGCAGAGGACCAATCCCAGCAGGGGCCCACCAAGACTGAACCTGAGGTGGCTCGGATTAGGCGGGAAAGGTTCCGAGTGGCTGGGGACAGGGGGAGGTGGGGCCAGTGGCAAGGGGTGGAGCCTGCAACAGGGGGTAGGGCCATGAATGGCCCACAGAGGGAAGCAGCACCACCACCCAGCACGCTCTAAGCTCATTTGCTGAAATATGAATATTGACATGCCTTGCGTCCGTTGAATGAACAAAACCCATTGACACCAGCTCCATAGCCTAGGTCATCTGGCTGAGCCCGCCTAGGAATGCAAATCCATCCAAGAGGTCATACTTCCTATCTCTGGTGTGTAGTTGGTGCCTTTTTTTCATCTCCAGTCATGCCACCCATGACACCTGAGCTTCTCTAAGCCAGGAAGTTGGCACAACCCAGGATTCCAGGTTTTCCTAGGGAAACGTGCTATTTCCCCACTCCACTCCATCAGTAAGTCAACAGATATGAACAAGTTCTTTCTGTTTGCAGACCCGTCATTAGGGTCATGGCAGGCCAGGGGAGAAACCCAAGGCCTTACAGACTGAAGAGGTTTCTGTTTAATATAAGGATGGCAGGGAACACCCCTGGAAGACCAGTCCAAACCTCTTCTTTACAACCTTGCTCAAAATCCACTCCAGGCTATCCTGCATTCCAGTGATATGTGTGGACATTGTTTAACTCCTCTAGAAAACATAGGCCAATTAGGGGAAATGTTGATGCTTCCTCAAGTTTGTAATACCTCATGATACCTGTCACAGGGCTTTGCAAAACAGGCCTTTGATAAATGCCTGTAGAATGAATCCAGAGGCTTTGGAATCACCATCACCATTAATACTGCTTCTCTTTTTATTTAAATGTGTTTTTAATTTGAAGAAAAATAGTTTTAGTTTTAATAGATTGAACTCAAAAAATTTAAGAGAAATTTGCTTAAGACTTAAAGCAAGGAAAAAGGTTAGAATTCAGTTCAAATAGTAGATAGATGAACCTATTAACAGTTAAAGAGAAGACAAAAATCCTTAAATATGGAAATAAAAGCATAGAAGAAAATCAGTAATATTTTAGTCAAAAGTCATAAAATTCTAGTTTACCAGTTCAGTCTCATGTAATTAATCTCTCTTCTATTGGATTTGCAGTGTTACTGCGATCTGATCTTTCCATTTAAACTCTGGAAGTTAACATTCAACTCCAGACTTATCTATACCATTAGGCTGGCCATTTTCTTGGTTGTTTTTTGTACTCTTATTTCTGTGTGTCCAACTTTAGTTTTCCTGGTATAGCACTCCCTTCAGCACTTCTTGTAGAGCTGATCTGGTGTTGGTAAATTCTTTCAGATTTTGTTTATCTGAGGATGTTTTTGTCTCCCCCCCCCCCCCTCAATGAAGGATAATCTTGCTGGGTATAGTATTCTTGGTTGAAATTGTTTTTCACTTAACGCTTTGAATATATTTCCCCATTCTTTCCTTGCTCACATTGTTTTCTGAAGAGAGGTTCAATGTTAACCTGATGGGATATCCTTTGAAAGTAACTTGATATTTCTCTCTTGCCAATTTTGGTATCTTGTTCTGTCTGTGGGTTTGTTTTTTCTTTTTCTTTTTTTTTCCTTCTGTCTGTGGTTTTGGTCAATCTTGCTGTGATGTGCTTTGGAGAAGATCTTTTTGGGTTGATTCTATGTGGAGTCCTTTGTATTTCTTGGGCCAGGATATTTGAGCGCCTCTCTAGGTTTGGAAACTTTTCTTCCAGGATTTCATGGAATAGCTTATCAATGCCCTTACTAGTTTCTTCATCTTCTTGGATATTGATGATCTGGATGTTTGGCATTTAATAGTATTCAGTATTACTCGTATGTTATCCTCATTATTTTGGGTTATTTTCTCAGACTTTTTGGTGAGCTTTTCTAGGCCAGAAGTTCTTTCTTCTACATCTGAGATTTAATCTTCTGCATGATATAATCTGCTTTTAATACTTTAAAGGGAGGTTTCAATTTCCTGTATTACAGCCTTCATCTCTACAATTCTGTTTGATTCTTTTTTATGGTGTGTATTTCCTCTCTCAGATCATGAAAGAACTTCCTCATGTCCTGGAACTCATTGTTTCTTTTCTCTTGCATCTTCTGGAGTTTGTTGTCTTTCTTCTCTTGTATCTCTGTTAGCTTTGTAATTACGAGTATTTTAAATTCTTTATCTGACATTTCCACAAGTTCCCTTGTTTTCTCTGTGGAGTATGAGGAGTTATTCTTTTCTCTTAGGGGAGAGATGTTTTCTTGTTTTCTCATATTTCTTGTGCCTCTGCAGTGGTTTCTGGTGAATTATACATTTCTTTCCTGGTTCCTGGCTAGATCTAGGAGGCAGGAGGGTGAAGTCTAGACAGAAGGTCTTCAGTGGTCCTAATCCCTGAAAGGGGCTGCTCAGAACTCAGATATAGCTGGCTGGTGTTTGGCTTGTCCTGGCTCTTGGCTATATCTGGGGGGCAGGAGGGTGAAGTCTGGGCAGAGGGTCTTCCATGGTCCTAAATGCTGTTTCTCTTCTACCAGCCTAAGGGTTAACTGTCTATGAAGGGCCTTCCTATCTCTTCTTTTCTTTCTTTGGATCCTCTCTAGGGTCTCCTGTGAGTTTTCAGCTCTTGTGGCTGAGTGTGTTTCTGCTGTGACACTGGGGACAATGAAGAATTTCACCTCTCAAGTGAGACCCTGCCCCTGCCTCCCACCAGACTGGGCTGTGGGTGCTCATCACAGAGAAACACCCACACTGGAGTGCCATCTCCCTATAGGCTGGGTAAAGAGCCCAGGTTCCTCAAGGCCAGCACCCCTTGCTGCTCATGAATACCACAGCAAGGACAGGGTACCATCAAGAGTGTCAGTCTCGGGACCAGCAGTTAGCGTAATGGCTATGTCGCTGGACTCCCACGTAGTCAACTGTGGTTCATGTCCCGGACTCGGTGGCTTAAAACTCACGCCGGGCGCCTGTGCATGTGTGCCCAAGATCCTGAGAGGAGAATGGAGGAGAAGGGATTGTGGCATGGCCATCCCCCCTGGGGGGTGATTTCTCACTTTCTGTCTCTCTGTCTCTCTCTGTCTGGCGAGCGCACGTGCCCTATAGCAAAAACCTCT
>NW_006205516.1:1041676-1042028 GCF_000334495.1 Tupaia belangeri chinensis
GTTCAATGTAAGGGTGCCATCCTTACGATTCAGCAGAAATTGTAGCCCTGCCAGGCCCTGGGCCTGGGTGAATTTAGATCATTGCTATGGTTTGGATAATGATTTGTTTTCCAAAGGTTCATTTTTTAAAATTTAGTCTCTACTGTAATGGTATTGGGAGGTGGTGAGACCTTTACAAGGAAGACTTGGGAACCAGCGGGTGACATGGTGGTTTGGGTGATGAACTCACACATAGCCAACCATAGTTTGGGTCCTGGACCTACCAGCTTGCTTTCTTATTTTCCCTCTCTCTCTATCTGTCTCTCTCTCTGGTCAAATTAAAATTAATTATTATTTTTAAAGATAATATTTT
>NW_006205516.1:1043205-1047985 GCF_000334495.1 Tupaia belangeri chinensis
CAAAAGAAAGTAAACTGTTTAAATTGGGAAAACAAAGCATAGTAAAAAAATTAGTAATGTTTTACTCAAAAGTCATAAAATTCTATTTCGCCAGTTCAGTCTTATGTTTAAACTCTCTTCTGTTGAATATGCAGTGTTGCTGTGGTCCAATCTTTCCATTTAAATCCTAGAAGTTAACATTCAACATCGTTATTGATATTTCTTGTCCCAAGCATTAAATTGGTCATTTTCTTGGTTGAGCAATCCTTTCAGAACTTCTTGAAGAGTGGGTCTGCTACTGGCAGGTCTTTCAGGTCTTGTGTATCTGAGAATGTATTTATTCTTTCTTTGCATATGAAAGATAATCTTGCTGGGTATAGTATTCTTGATTGAAACTGGTTTTCACTTAACACTGAATATGTTTTTCAATTCTTTCCTTGCTCGCATTGTTTCTGATGAGAAGTCTGAGGTTAGCCTGGTAGGATAATCTTTATAAGTAACCCCACCTTTCTCTCTTGTCAATTTTAGTATCTTGTTTTTGTCTGTAGATTTGACCAGTCTGGCTATGATGTGCCTTGGAGAAGATCTTCTTGGGTTGATTCTATTAGGGGTCCTTTGTATTTCTTGGGCCTGGATATTTGAATGCCTCTTTAGATTTGGAAAGTTTTCTTCTAAGATTTCATGGAATAGATTATCAATGCCTTTATTAGTTTCCTCACCTTCTGGGATATCAATTATCGAAATGTTTGGGTACTTAATGCTGTCTAGTATTTCTCATATAATAGTCTCATTTGTGGGGGTTATTTTCTCTTTTTTTTTTTGTTGTTATTTTTTCTGGATCAGAGGTTTTGCCTTCAGCATCTGAGATTCGATTTTCTGCATGGACTAAACTGCTTTTAATACTTTCAAGGGACGTTTTGAATTCCTGAATGGCAGGCTTCATCTCTAATAGCTCCATTTGATTTTTTTATGGTGTGTATTTCCTCTTTCACATCATGAAAGAACTTCAACACCTCCTGGAACTCATTGTCTCTTTTCTCCTACATCTTCTGGAATTCATTATCTCTCAGCTCTTGAATCTCGTTTAGTTTTGTCACCATGAATATTCTGAAGTCTTTATCAGACATTTTTGTGAATTCTACTGTACTGTCGGTAGATGATGAGGTATTATTTTTTTCCCTTAGGGGAGAGATATTTTCTTGGTTTCTCATGTTTTTTGTGTCTCTGCGGTTGTTTCTGGTCATTCTATGACAAAATTTCTCCTCCACAGTGCTTGTCTGAGTATTTTGGGAGTCTAGGAAATGAGTTTAGAGCATGGCTTCCCTGAACACACCACAAAGATAATATTTTAAAAATTATTTAAAATTATTTTTAAAAAATTATTATTATTATTTTTTAAAAAGCAGAAGACCTGCCTTCAATATGGATGGACACCTTGCCAGACAAGACTGGTTGGTATATGATTCAGTGAACTGAGAGAGGAAGATCTGCTTTCAGTAGAGGTAGGTACTATCTGATGGACTGGGAGAATGGGAGAGTCAAACAGGGAATGTGAAAAATCTCTTTCCTCCTCCACCCCTTTCTCTCTCTCCACAAGGCTGTTGACCTGCCTACTATTGACAGCACCAGAGCCCTGTCAGATGCAACACCCATGCTTTTGAACTTTCCAGCTACAAAATCACAAGCAAAATAAACTTCTGTTATCTATAAATCACCCAGTCTCAGATATTTCTGTTTTGCAACACAGTAATGGACCAAGACAACCACCAAAGGCCCCTTTTCTCTCAGAGTTTTGCCTGACTTGTGGGGTTTATGCCTTTCTCTGTAGGCTCAGTTGTCCTCCCTACACTGAAGTTTGCTTTTCATTCTTGGTCACTTTAACATCCACAAGGAGACCCATTCTATACACTGGAATTCCATTTTCATGACATCCTCATATGATATTTTCTTTTCTTCTTTATATTTTTATCTGGTAAGCTTTTATTTGTTTGTTTGTTCGTTTTTGGTTTTTGCTATAGGGTGTGTGTGCTCACTGGAAAGACAGAGAGAAACAGAGAGAAAGAAAGTGAGAGATCACCTCCCAGGGGGGATGGCCATGCTGCAATCCCTTCTCCTCCATTCTCCTCTCGGGATCTTGGGCATGCATGCACACGCACCTGGCATGAGTTTAAGCCACCAGGTCCGGGACTTAAACCGTGGTAGACTACATGGGAGTCCAGCAACATAGCCATTATACCAACTGCTGGTCCCTCAGTAAGCTTTTTTTCTATTTAAAATGTTTGTTTTTATTGTATTATTTTAACTTTTTTTATTGCTAAAAATTAACATACAAACACATACATTCACCTAGGCCTACACATGGTCATGATCAGCAATACCACTGTCTCTTATACCACCACATTTATGCCACTGGAAGGACTATGGTGAACCAAACAACAGGAGTCTAAATCAAGCACTGAGAAAATGATGCAATCAAGAGCTTTAGTGAAGATGTGATGTGTGAAGCTGCTGCTGGTATTCTCGGGATATACTGTTTTATAGTCAACTTTTTAAGTCAAAGGAGTATTCTTTAAAATAATGATGAAACATATTGTAAATATGTCAATCAGTTTACTGTCATTATCAAGTATTATGTTCGGAACATAATTGTGTTATACATTTATCCAATTAGTAATGTAGTTTATTTATACCAGCATCACCACAAACATGTGAGCAATGCATTGCACTACAACATAATAATGTCTATGATGTCAGTAAGTGATAGGACTTTTTCAGATCCATTTTAATCTTAAGGGACTACTATCATATATGTAGTTCATTGTTGACTGAAATGTCATTATGTGTCTCATAGCTGTATTACAGTTCAAAGCTTCTATTTTATTTTTTGTTTTCTACTTGTCCTCTGTGTTTTGTTTCTGTTTTTCTTTTCTTAATTTCATTTTCATTCTTTTTTTTTCTTTTTTTGGAGAGATTTTCGCTATAGGGCGCGTGCACTCGCCAGACAGACAGAGAGAGACATAGAGACAGAAAGCGAGAAATCGCCCTCCGGGGAGGATGGTCATGCCGCAATCCCTTCTCCTCCATTCTCCTCTCGGGATCTTGGGCACGCACGCACACGTGCCCTGCGTGAGTTTTAAGCCACCAGGTCCGGGACGCAAACCGCGGTCGACTACGTGGGAGTCCAGCGACATAGCCATTACGCTAACTGCTGGTTCCCCATTTTCATTATTTAAACATTATTTGGAATTTTGTTTCAATTATGTTTTTGAGTATTTCTCATTGTGTAACTTTTAAGTGGTTGCTTTAGGTATTAATACTGCTTACTGGTAGAATCATTTTATCAGTTCAAGTAAAACACAGAACCCTCATATCTACTTACATCCATTTATTCTCCTCTGTTGTAATTGTTTTAAATATATTTTCTCTGTTATAATTGTTTAAATATTTTCTCTATCTACATTTACAACCACATAAAAAGGTATATAAATTTTATTACAACTGTTAAGCAATATTTAGAACTCATGAAGAAAAGTCTATCATATTTACCCATATTTTGCTTATAGTGTTCTCTCTTTCTAATGTTCTAAGTTTCTTGTTTTGTCATTTTGTTTTGATTTAAAGAATTCCCTTTAACCATTCTTTTAGAGTTGCTTTACTGGTACCAAATTCTCTTCATTTTTCTTGATCTGAGAGTGTCTTGATTTCTACATTACTTCTAAAAAATATAGGTTTGGGATTCTGGGTTGATAGTTTTCTTTCTGTACTTGAAAAATGCTGCTCTGCTTCCTTTCGGTGTGCATGATTTCTTCTGAGAAATATGCTGTCATCTGAAGCTTTTTTCCTACAGGTAAATTGTCACTTTTCTTCAGTTGTTTTCATTATTTTTTCTTTTTTTTTAGTTTATAGAGCTTTAACTATGTGTATTGGTATGATTTCTGTGGGCTAGTGCTTTAGTGTTCATTCACCTTCTTGAATCTGGATCTTATTTAAACCTGTTTTTACTGACTGTTTTGGACACTAATTTGGCAGGGGAAGTAAAGGCATTGCTTTGCTACTGCCAGGTAGAGATAAAAGTCCAGGTTACATACTCAGTCTTTATTGACATGTAAGGAGGTGAGACTCCTTACTGCTAAGCAAGAGTGTAAGTTTCAGTTCTCCATAGTCTCTGCTGAACAATTTTGGTGGCTTGAAAGTCCAGTGACGTCACACAATGGCAAAGGCAGAACTTTTAGCAGATGCCTCATCAGATATTATCTTTTTTTTTTTTTAGAGGTTTTTGCTATAGGGTACGTGTGCTCACCAGAAAGACAGAGACAGAGAGATAAAAAGCAAGAAATCACCCCGCAGGAGGGATGGCCACACCACAACCCCTTCAATTTCATTCTCCTCTTGGGATTTTGGGTATGCACACACATGCGCCCAGCGTGAGTTTAAGCCACCGGGTCCAGGACTAGAATCACGGTCAACTACATGGGAGTCCAGTGACATAGCCATTATGCCAACTGCTGGTCCCCCCATCGGATATTATCTATGACTTTATTTCAGACACTCACCCCTGTGGACCTATGCTAGCCATTTGTATCATGAGAAGGGGCACCATTTTGGGAATTTCTACTCCACTGCTACATTTTTTTCAATCTCATTAAATTACTGTCACAGCCCAGTGACCTTTCCATCAATTTTTTACTTTTTATCTATTCAAATTTTCTCCATTTGTCTCCTTACACAGTTTACATTCTATTCAGAATGTTATTTATTTATTTATTTATTTATTTATTTAGAGATTTTTGCTATAGGGTGC
>NW_006205516.1:1048061-1076802 GCF_000334495.1 Tupaia belangeri chinensis
ATTCTCCTCTCAGAATCTTGGGCACGCATGCACACGCGCCCAGCATGAGTTTGAAGCCACCAGGTCTGGGACTCAAACCATGGTCTATCTACTACATGGAAGTCCAGCGATGTAACCATTATGCCATCTGTTGGTCCCCTCATTATGTTATTATAATCAATCTGTGGTAGGCATCATAATGACCTCTCCAAAGATGTCCATGTCCTAATTCCTAGAACCCTAAGAATATGTTAGGTTATGTTGCAAAGGGGAATTAAGGTTGCAAGTGGAATTAAGGTTGCTAATTATCTGACATTAGGTAGGAAGATTATCCTGAATTATATCCTGGGCCCAATCCTATCACAAATGTCCTTAACAGTGGGAGAGGAAACCAGAAACAAAAACCAGAGAGATGGCAGCATGAGAAAACTTGATCTGATGTTACTGACTTTGTAGATGAGGGAAGGGGACTGTGAGCCAAGGAATATGATGGCTTCTATCAACATCTAAGTAACAGAAAGACTCTAAAAGAAGAATGAAATTTGTTCAGAAATGGGCATTACAATGTAGAATGCACTTTCCATATTCAACTATGGGCATATTCTTCATTGGAGTGCTCATTCCTGAATAATGGTCAGAAATGAGACTGAAGTGATCTCAACTTTAACAAATTGATAGCCCTTGGAATTGAGTGCAGTTACCCACCAAGCCCTTTGAACTCTCTGCTTCCCCTGCTCATGTTTTCTGCCTTGGTGAATCTCCTCTTGGATTCTTGGATTTCCTCTCTTTGATGAGTTCTTTTGACTTTATTTGGGATCGTTTTTGGTTATAAGGCCATCTTAAATAAAGGACCTTACATTCTTACTAGGATGATAAAAACCGTTCCTCTAGAAAAAGTTTATTTCAGGGGCCAGCAGGTGGATAGTGGTTAAGGTGTTGGACTCCCATATGACCAACCTTGGTTTGAGTCCTGAACCTAGTGGCTTAAAAATCATGCCAGGTACATGTGTGTGCATACATGCATGCTCGAAATTGTGCGAGGAGAATGGAGAAGAAGGGATTGTGGTGAGGGCAACTGCCTGGGGGAAAGAGGGGCAGTGATTTATTGCTTTCCCTATCTCTGTCTCTGTCTGTCTCCAGCAAGCACACACAATTTATGACAAAAAGGTTATTTTTTTCTTCCATGAACAAGAAAGAGAGACAGCACCCCTAACTAGACCAATTCAATTTCCACCCATTTTTCTCTCATGAAGTTTCTAAGAACAAGAACTACTCTGTTCTTAAACCCCTATAGGCTAAAACTGGACAATGAAGTGAATTTCAAGTGGCAAGACACATGCTTGATGTGTGGGCTACAACGTGAGTTCACCAAACCTCCCAATGCCATAACTAGAGACATTAAAACTACAAATCAGATGATAAGTTAATGTCTTCATGTGTCTAACTCTTCCCAAGATGATAGAATAAGACTCTTCATCATAATGAGACATTTTTTCATCATAGAGTGTGTGGGCATGCCAAAGAGAGACACAGGGAGAGAGAGAAAGAGAGAGAGAGATGAGAGAGAGAGAGAGAGAAGGCATCCTGCAGGAGGAATGACTACACTGCAATCCCTTCTCCTCTCAGGATTTTGGGCCAATATGCACATGTGCTCAATGTGTTTTTCAAGCTACTGGGTCCAGGATTCAAAGCACACAATTGGCCATGTGGAATCAAGCCACCTTAACCATCATGCCACCAACTGACCACTATAATGAGACTCTTATCCTTCCTAATTTTTCCTATCTTTTTTCTTCCTAACAGGATAGTGGTGTAATTGAAATGTCACCATAAGTACCTACTGTAGGTAACTTAACATAACCTGATCTAAGAGGTTCTTTAGTCAACCTAGTGTGTAACTTTGGCAATATCCCCCAGACAACTTTTTGTTCAAATTGTACTAGTGGTCTCTTTTTTATAGTACCCTAACTTTTAACACCTCATGAGATGGTAAATAATAGAATGGTTAACTCAACTATTCCTGTACATGAAATTCTAAAATATCTTACTCCTGTGCAAGATTATGAAGATTTTTCTCTCTGCAAAAATGTATCCAGCTGAGGTGTAGGGTGGATTGATATCTAACCTGCATTCTGCTCACCAATTAAGCTGTGCTCCCTGGAATGAGACAAAAATTACTTGGAAAAGAGCTTCTCTCTCTCTCTCTTTTTTTTTTTTTTTGGAGAGGTTTTTGCTATAGGGCATGAGTGTTCACTAGAAAGACAGAGAGACAGAACGTGAGAAATCACCCCCCAGGGGAGATGGCCATGCCACAATCCCTTCTCCTCCATTCTCCTCTCAGGATTTTGGGCACACATGCCTAGCATGATTTTAAGCCACTGGGTCTAGACCTCGAACCACAGTTGACTACATGGGATTCCAGCAACATAGCCATTACTCCAACTGCTGGTCCTGAGCTTCTAACTCTTAACTCCAAAGTACCAATAAGCACTTACCACAAGTCAGCAAGGCTTTGTGGCTAGAGAGCAGTTAATTATTATTTTTTTCTTTATAACAAAGGCACTCTGTAGGTTAGCAGAGGCCCTTCTTCAGCTCTTCACATAATTGGCTATTTCTTATTATTTAAGTATCAAGTTCAATATTGCCTCTTCAGTGAGGTCTTCCCTGACTTTAGTCATTTTCTCTCTCAGTGCCATGTCTATTTCCCTCATAGAACTTATCACCATCTGTAAGTATAGATTTCTTTTTTTTTTCAGGCTTAATTCACTTTATTCTAGCTATGTTGAGGCCACAGCTGGAGCCTTGGTCCTCTGCATGGAGACTCTGGTGTGGGTCTTGATGAGATGGTCGTTGAATTCCTGATAGGGAGACTTGGTGAACACAGTCTGTTTCCGTAGGTATAGATTTCTTGTCTGTCTTCCTCACTATAAGCTCCATAAGAACAGAGACCTTGTTCATCTTGTACAGTGTTGTATCCCCAGTACCTAATACACAATCATCCACTGAGAAGTGACAGTTGAGAAAGAATGAATGTTCTGAGGAGAGGATGCAAAAAGCAAAGAGAGACCAGTTCAAGTGAAGGATCTTGCCAGACTCCAGGCTGCCTGCAGCTACAGGGCCTAACAGCCTGGACCTGTGGTTCATCCTCTCCCCCATTTGCCTTTGAACTTCAGGTTTGTGTCTTGGGACTTTAAGACAAACTGTGCCCTTCTCTGCCCCATCCAGATACCAGTTCTAGCGAAGGGCCTACCTGGATGTCAGGCTGCCTGCGACTGCAGGGCCTAACAGCTGGGACCTATGACTCATCCCCTCCCACTTGCCTTTCGATTTCTGGTTTGTGTCATGGGACTTTAAGATGAACTTGCTCCCTTCCCCGCCCCATCCAGATACTGGTTCAAGTGAAGGGCCTTGCCAGACTCCAGGCTACCTGCAGCTGCAGGACCTAATGGCTGGGACCTGTGGCTCTTCCCCTCCTCCTTTGAACTCTCAGGACTTTGGTGTTTTGGATAGCACACATGTGTTGCACGCTGGGTGTTCTATCTTTTCTTTGCTCCTGAGTTGAAGCTCAGCAGCTCAGTTTCAGGCACACCTGTTCTTTAGAAACAGGGAGGACTTAGGGTCATCCAGGACCAGTGACAACAATGCAGGGTATTGGTGAGCCACAGGGAGGCAGAGCTGAAGAGAGATTGCCAATTTTCTACTCCTGCACAACTATGAACACTCGGAGATAATTAAGAAAGGAACGTACAGATAACCAGATGACTAGGAACAATTGCAGAGGCACAAGAAATATGAGAAACCAACAAAATGTCTTTCCCCCAAGGGAAAACATCCATTCTGTATCACTCACAGACAACACAATGGAAGTCGTGGAAATGTCAGATAAGCAATTCATAATATTTATAGTGACCAAACTAAATGAGATGCAAGAGAAAAGAGATAATGAGCTCCAGGAGATGAGGAAGTCCTTTCACAGTTTGAAAGAAATAGACACCATAAAAAAGAATCAAGTGCAATTGTTAGAGATGAAGAATGTGATACAGGAAATTAAAACCTTCCTCGAAAATATTAAAACTAGATTATATCACACAGAAGATCAAATCTTGAATGTGGAAGACAAAGCCTCTGACCTAGAAAAAAGTATCAAAAAGACTGAAAAAACAACTAAGAAAAATGAGGCTAATATATGAGAAATACTACATACCATCAAGTGCCCCAATATCTGGATAATTGGTATCCCGGAAAAGGAAGAAAATAATAAATGCATTGATAATTTATTTCATGAACTCCTGGAAGAAAACGTTCCAAACCTGGAGAGGCATTCAAATATCCAGACTGAAGAAATACATAAGACCCAAATATAATCAACCCGAAAAGATCCTCTCCAAGTCACATCATAGCCAGATTGGCCAAAACCACAAAGACAAGATACTAAAACTGGCAAGAGGGAAACATCAAATTACTTACAAAGGTTATCCCATCAGGCTAATATCGGACTTCTCATCAGAAACATTGCAGGTAAGCCCTTCCTGCAGTGTCTGCTCTACCTGCTGTCACTGTCTCAGGAGAAGAATAGCTTTAAAACAGATTTCTATCAACAAGTGCTTTGGGGGATTCCAGAAAGTTTTTGAACACGACAGTGTTGAACTGAAGTGCAAAATGAAATTTGCTATCTACTTACCAGCAAAGGCAGAAACTGGAAAGTGCCCTGCACTATATTGGCTGTCTAGTTTAACTTAAACAGAACAAAATTTTATATCGAAATTTGGTTATTGTCAAGCAGCCTCAGAACATGGTCTTGCTGTCATTGCTCCAGATGCCAGCCCTCGTGGCTGTAATATTAAAGGAGAAGATGGCAGCTGGGACTTTGGCACTGGTGCTGAGTTTTATGTGGATGCCACGGAAGATCTTTGGAAAACTAACCGTAGAATGTACTCTGATGTAACAGAGGAGCTTCCCCAACTTATAAGTGCCAAATTTCCAGTGAACCCCCAAAAGATGTCTATTTTTGGCCACTCCATGGGAGGCCATGGAGCTCCGATCTGTGCCTTGAAAAATCCTGGAAAATACAAACCTGTGTCAGCATTTGCTCCATTTTGCAACCCAATGCTCTGTCCTTGGCACAAAAAGCTTTTAGTGGATACTTGGGCATAGATCGAAGTAAATGGAAGGCTTATGATGTTACCCATCTTGTGAAATCCTATCTGGGTTCTCAGCTGGACATATTAATTGATCAAGGAAAAGATGACCAGTTTCTTTCAGATGGACAGTTACTTCCTGATAACTTCGTATCTGCCTATACAGAAAAGAAAATCCCTGTTGTTTTTAGATTACAAGAGGGTTATGATCACAGCTACTACTTCATTGCAACTTTTATTACTGATCATATAAGACATTATGCAAAATACCTGAATGCATGAAACTTGAGATAAGAGAATCTATTCAGGATTATACAAATTATAATAAACAAAATTGCTGAGAAAAAGATTTCAAAACATTGGATATCTTAATGCTTAAAGGGCTTTATTCTGTAGCTGAATCACTGTCTGAATAAATATGCAAAACCAAAAAAAAAAAAAGAAACATTGCAGGCAAGAAAAGAATGGAGAAATATAGTCAAAGTGTTAAATGAAAAACCAGTTTCAACCAAGAATACTATACCTGGCAAGATTATCCTTCATATGGGAAAAAAAATATATAAAACATTCTCGAATAAAAAAACCTGAAAGAATTTACCAACTCCAGACCAGCTCATCAAGAGATTCCGAAGGGAGTGCTATACCAGGAAAACTAAAAAGTCAAATGGATAGTTATAACAGAACAAAAAACACCAGTAAAATGGCTCATGTAATAAGAACAGGTCTGAAAATATCAATAATACCATTGAATGTTAATGGATTACATTCTCCAATTAAAAGACACAGACTGGGTGAATGAAAAAAAAAAAGAAACAGAAACAGAAACCCTCTATCTGTTGCCTATAAGGAACACACCTTATGGATAAAGACATACATAGGCTAAAAGTGAAGAGCTTGGAAAAGATATTCCATGCAAATGGAAATCAAAAAAGGGCTGGAGTTGCAATACTGATTTCAGGCAAAATAGGCTTCAAGACAAAGACTGTAAGAAGAGACAAAGAAGGGCATTATATAATAGTAAATGGGCTAATTAATCAAGAAGACATAATGTTTATAAATATCTATGCACACAACTCAGGAGCACCTAAATATGTGACTGCTAGAGCTAAAAGGAGAGATAGGGAGAAACACTATAATTGTTGGGGATCTCAACACTCCATTATTTCCTTTACACAGATCTTCTAGACAAAAAATAAGCAGAGAGATAAAGGACCTAAGTGATACTATAAATCGAATGGGCTTGACTGACATCTGTAGAACTTTCCAACCTAAGACCAATGATCAACCCTATTAAAAGATGGGAGAATGAGTTGAAAAAAAAGAAAATACTCTCTAAAGATGACATACGAATAGCCAAGAACAATTTGGAGATTCCTCAAAAATCTACAAATAGAACTACCATATGATCCAACAATCCCACTCCTTGGTATCTACCCAAAGGACAGAAGAATTCTTCATCGGAAAACTGCTTGCACATCAATGTTTACTGCGACACTATTCACAATTGCTAAGACATGAAACCAACCCAAATGCTCCCAAACAGATGAATGGATTGAAAAACTGTGGCACATATACTCTATGGAATACTATTCAGCCATAAAGAATGAAAAACAACAAAACCCTGGCTTTTGACAGAAAGTGGAAGAATATGGAAAGTTTACTGCTGAGTGAAGCAAGCCAGGCTATGAAAGAGAGACATTGTATGTTCTCACTTAATATATACCGAGTGTCTGGACTCTATGACTGAAACTGATTGATCTAAGGTTATACAAACATAAGAGATGGGGGTTAGTGACAGATATGATGTGTGTGGAGAAGCAAGACCTAAGGAAGAATATTTGGAGGAGGCAGAGCATTGATGGGATAGGGAGGTGTGGTGTTATAGGTTGAAGATATTTCGATCAATTGAACTGGGGAGAAATGTTCACATATTGAAATGTTCACTTTGTAAGCTAAACAATGTGACTGAATGTATAAAAAATAAAAATTAATTAATTTAAAAATACCAATCATAGTTGAAGGAAAAATAAAAAGTAGGTGGTACAAACAAAAAAAAAAGAAATCTCTAATAAAAAAAGACCACAAAATATAAATTTTCCTCACCTTGGCATGGGACCTTTTCAAAGATTGACCATATGATACACAAATCAAGCCTTTACAGATTCAAAGGCATAGAAACCATATCCAGCATTTTGACATGATGGAAGTAAACACAATATTAATTTCAGGAAACACCCTCAAAAATACACAAACACATGGAAACTAAACAACCTACTCCTGAATGACTTCTTAACTGCCAAATAAATTAAGTCTGAAATGAAAATAATTATGGAAGCAAATGATAATAAGTATACAAGTTTCCATAATCTATGGGACATGGCAAAAGCACTCATAAGAGGGAAATTCATAGCAATTAGTGTGCATAAGAAAAAGATGGGAAGGTGACAAATAGACAACCTAACAATGTGTCTCAGGGAATTGGAAAAACAACAAAAGAACCCCAAAAATGCCAGGTGAAAAGAAATCATAAAGATTCCAGCATAAATAAATGAAATAGAAAATAAACAAACTATAGAAAAAAATGAAAGCAAAAGCTGGCTCCTTAAAAGGATTAACAAGATCTATTAAAAGATTAACACCATTAGCTAGACCAATAAAGAAGAAGAAAGAAACCAGATAAATCAAATATGTAATGAAATAAGCAACATTACAAGAAACAATAGAAATAAAAAATATCATTAGAGGATACTATGAGCAACTATTTGCCAACAAACAAGATAACTTGGAGATGGACAGATTCCTGGATGCATATAATCCACCAAGATTGAATCAGGAGGACATAGAAAACCTGAATAGACTCATAACAAGCCATGAGATTGAATCAAATATAAACCTGACAAAGAAAAACCCAGGTCCAGATAGCTTCACTTCTGAATTTTACAAAACTTTTAAGGAAAAGTTAACACCTATCCTATTCAAATTATTTATAAAGATCCAAAAGGAAGGAAACCTTCCAAATTCATTTTATGAAACCCCCCATCATCCTCATTCCCAAAACAGATAAAGACATGACAAAAAGGAAAACTACAGACCAATATCTCTGATGAATATAGATGCAAAAATTCTCAGTAAGATGCTTGCAAATCGTATCCAAAAACAATAACAAAGATTATTCATCATGACCAGGTTGGCTTTATTCCAGGGATGCAAGGGTGGTTGAACATACACAGGACTATAAATATAATACACCATGTTAACAGAAAGAATCATATGAAGATTTCAATTGATGCAGAGAAAGCATTGATCAAATACAACATCTTTTCATGACTGAGAATCTTGGCAAGATTGGTATAGAAGGATCATTTCTCAACACAATTAAAGCCATCTATGAAAAACCTACAGCTAACATTATACTGAATGGGAAAAAGCTAAAAGCTTTTCCACTAAAAACTGGTACTAGACAAGAGTGCCTACTTTCTCCACTGCTTTTTAATATAGTGCTGGAAGTCTTAGCTAATGCAATCTGAAAAGAGAATAATATAAAAGGCATTCACATAGGCAAAGAAGAGTTGAAAATATCTTTATTTGCAGATGACATGATGCTATGCTTAGAAGACCCAAAGTTTTTCATGAAAATACTTCTCAAAGTAATCAATGAATACAGTAAAGTGGCAGGATACAAAAATCAACATCCAAAAATCTATAGCATTTCTATATACAAACAACAAGTTCAACGAAGTAGAGCTGAAGAAAGGAATCCCTTTTACCATAACCACAAAATGTGTAAGATACCTAGGGATAAACCTAACTAAGGAAGTCAAAGACCTTTACAAAGAAAACTATAAAAATCTTTAAAAAGATATTGGAAATGACATAAAAAAAGGTGAAAGGACATTCCATGCTCCTAGATTGGAAGAATTAATATAATCAAAATGCCAATTCTACCAAAATTAATCTACATACTTAATACTATTCTAATCAAAATACCAGAGACATTCTTCATAGATCTAGAAAATACACAATCATAGAATTTGTCTGGAATCATAAAAGACTTCGAATTGCCAAAGCAATCCTGCACAAGAAGAGTGGAGTGGGCTGCATCTCTCTCCCTGACCCCAAAATATACTATAAACTGTGCTAAGCAAAGCAGCATGGTATTGGCACAAAAACAGACATGTGGAACAATGGAACAGAATATAAGCCCCATAAATAACCCCCAAAGCTTACAGCCAACTGACTTTTGACAAAGGATACCAGTCAATCCAGTGGGAAAAGGAAAACCTCTTTAGTAAATGGTGCTGGAAAAACTGGGTATCCACCTGCAGAAAGATGAAACTGAATCCTCATCTTTCACCATTAACAAAAATCAACTCGAAATGGATCAAAGATCTGAACCTAAGACCTTAAATTATGAAACTACTGGTGGAAAATACTGAGGAAACTCTGGGAGACATTGGAGTAGGCTAAGACCTAAACAAGACCCCCAAGGCACAGGCAATAATCCCTAAAATAGACAAGTGGGACTGTATCAGACTAAGAAGTTTCTACACAGAAAAGGACACTGTAATTAGTGTGAATCAACAACCCTCAGAATAGGAGCATATTTTTGTAAAATATGCCTCAGACAAGGGACTGATAACCAGAATACACAAGGAACTCAAGTGGCCTACCTGAAAAAAAAATATGTCTAGCCCAATTAAAATATAGGAAGATGAGCTGAACAAAAATCTCTAAGGAAGACATACGAATAGCCAAAAAGCATATGAGGAAATGCTCAACATCCCTCATCATAAAGGAGATGCAGATTAAAACCACAATGAGATACCACCTAACCCTGTCAGAATGGTGAAGATTTAAAATACAAAAGTGATAAGCGTTGGCAGGGATGTGGTGAAAAGGGAATTCTCCTACACTGTTGGTGGGAATGTAAACTGGTTCAATCACTGTGGAAAACAATACAGAGGTTCCTCAAAGATCTACAAATAGAACTACCATTTGATCCAGCAATCCCACTTCTGTGTATCTATCCAAAGGACAGGAAGATGCTCAGTCATGAAAGCACTTGCACATCAATGTTTATTGTAGCACTATTCAAGATCACTAAGACATGGAACCAACCCAAATGTCCATGAACCGATGAATGGATGGAAAAAGTGTGGCATATATACTTTATGAAATACTATTCAGCCATAAGAAAAACAAGACCTTGGCATTTGATAGAAATTGGCCGAATATGGAAGATCTATTGCTGAGTGAAGCAAGCCAGTATTTGAAAATTATTGTATGTATCCACTTGATATATACCAACTGTCTACACTGTATGGTAGAGATTTAATTATTGGAGGGCATAAAAGCAGGGAAAATAGTTGTGGATGTTGAAGACAGTGTGGAACCAGAGAAGGATAACAAGAGAACAAATAGGCATGACATTAGTGGGACACAGGAATGGTTTATTACCTGTGGATGATAACGTGTATAGTATTCTCCACTGGACTGGTCTGAGAAGTATTTCATGATGGGTAAATTCTCTTTACAAGCCAAATGATATATAGTGATTGAATGTTTAAAAAAATAATGAGAATAAATAATAATCTGAAAAAAATGATGAAAAGCTATTTGATGATGATGATGTGGATAGTAATGTCTTTGTCTTGACTGATATGCATGGTAATAGTGCTGGAAAAAGAAATGTAATACACCGTAAATATATATGTGATTAAATATAATATATATGTATATATATAGGTGTGTGTGTGTGTGTCTAGGTTATGCCTTGCTCAGGTGCTTCCTGCCATACTGATTGGCTTCAGAAAAAGCTTCTTTGCCATAGGGAAAGTAAAAGTTTGGCCAGAAACTCTCAAATATGGCAGCACATCAGAATCCCATGGATCTTTCAAGATAGTGACATAACCACCTTTCCCCTCCATTTCAAGATTCTCCATCAGTGGGTCTGGATGGCTACTGGAGACACTCAAGTGCATTATCTAGGAACTGCCACTGGGTGGAGCAGTGGGACTGTTTCTATGTACAGGCCAGGCTTAGCTTGAAGAGACAAAAGTTTTTCGAGAATTTTTTTTTTTTACAGGGGTAGGGGAAGGGGCTCCTCTGACTTCTGATCTTCTCTAAGAGGGTGGTCCAGGAGGGTACTCCAGGAAAGTTCTAGCCCTGGTTTCTTTCCCTTATCCTTCCAGGTTCATAATAAAAGGATATCTACCTGAAATCTTCTCTCACCTCTCCTAACCACCCCACAAAGCCTCAGGACCATCCTCTTACCTCTTGTCTTTTTCTTTTACCTCTCTATCCTGCCTCCTCCTTCTTTTTCTGGGAGTCAGTCTCCCTTGGTTTCCTTACCTATAAAATGAGGATAAGGATAGCATTATTATGAGGATCTAAAGAGACACTACCTACCAAATTGCATTGATCTAACTCAGCATGTAGTATTTTTGAAGATCCTCTGAACAATTCTACTCTAATGCACACAGTAATTATAGCTGCTCTGCAAACGAACAGACTTTTATTACTGCCTATTTTCAAAACCATATATTATGTCAAGTGAATTATGCCTGAATAGCATTTGGAAAGAAGATCCACATCCACAGCCTTTGCTGTCCATCATTAACCAGCTTCTGAGTAAACTAGTGAGGGAAGGCACAGACGAAGTAGCAGGAAAGGCTAATAAAAAGTTTCTTTCCTGGCCTCAATCAGCCCGAAATGCTTTGGAACTGGCAGACCCCAATTTCATGGCCTCAATCAGCCTGAAATGCTTTGGAACTGGCAGACCCCAATTTATAGAAATGGGAACGAAAGTCAGATTGCTCTTGACCATATTGATTTATGTACATCACATTTCCCCTTCTATTTTCCAGCTGGTTAGCAGAAGAGGCTCTTGTCTCTCATGGCAGGACTACATCAATGGAGCCATCGAAGGAGCTACTGCAAATGGCTCTAACCAAAGGAAATTTAGAGACAGCTCCATAAGCTGTTGGGCTGGTCTAGTTCAAGAAGGCCCCATGCCAACAACTAAACAACTCCCATTACAGTGCACCCCACAGATGCATCCTCTGGGCTGATTCAGCTCCAAAATACCACTTGGCACTGTTGGCAACAGATTTCCTCACCAGACCCCTGGCCTAAAGCATCTTATTTAAAAGTTAAAAGGATGCATACAACTGTCATAAGTGGTTGGTTCCCACTCAGGCCTCTACAATGGCTGCTGGATGGTAATAGGGAGGGATGGTGAGGTATGGGGAGGAAACTGTTGCATATCAGTTGCAATGCAGTAAGAGTGCTTCCTCCTTGAAAGAATATGTAGGAAAGGGTTTTGTAAAGGGAAAAATGCTTTTGCTCTGTGGCCAATATGCAGTAATTTGTCTGTGAGATAAGCTTTGATTTTACCCATCACATTTTTTTTTTTTACCTTTCAGTCCACTTTTTTGTTTGTTGGTTTGTTTTATATTTTTTTTCCCATAGGACACGTGTGCTTGCCAGAGAGAGCCAGAGAGAGAGAGAGAAAGTGAGAAATCATCCCCCAAGGGGAATGGGCATGCCACAATCTCTTCTCCTCAGTTCTCCTCCCAGTATTTTGGGCATGCATGCACACGTGCCCAGTGTGGTTTTTAAGCTGCTGGGGCCAGGACTCAAACCTCGGCCATGTGGGATCCAGTGCATCAACCTCCATGCCACCTGCTGGCCCTTGAGTCCACCTTTATTAGGAAGATTCTGATTTCTCCAACTCCTTGGGAGATGCCTCATTTTCAGAGGAAAAAGAAGAGGAAAGTCTTCCTCCAGAATACTTTTTATTTTTGTATTTTATCACAGTACCTATTTACAGTATACAAAATAAATGTCCCAGCATGAAATATTGTATATTAGTCCAGTGAATGATATTACCATACACATTATCAACAGATACTTTTCCATTTTTATGTCCATTAAATGTTTTGCTTCTTTTTTTCCCCTATTCCCTCCTTCATGACCCCTATTGTCCACCCCCCTCATGTACTGTTTCTAGTATCCTTACTTGCTCTTCCTGCTTTTATACCTTCCAATATTTCAGTTTCTGCATAGAGTATAAACATTTGGTATATACAGAGTATTTATTAATTCCAGATATTCCTGCCGTGATTATAGAGAAGAATTTGTCAAATGCAGGGAGCAACTGAACTACCTGGATTGAAATCCTAACTCTGCTATTTATTTATTTATTTTGGAGTGTTTTTTTGTTTGTTTGTTTTGTTTTGTTTTTGTTTTGTTTTGTTCTAAAGGGCACGTGTGCTCGCCAGAAAGAGAGAGAGAGGCAGAAAGAGAGAAAGAGAGAAAGCGAGAAATCACCCTCCCCCCCCGCCAATGGGGATGGCCACTCTGCAATCCCTTCACCTCCATTCTCCTGTCAGGATCTTCGGCACGCACGCACACGCGCCCGGCATGAGTTTAAGCCACCGGGTCCGGGACTCTGCTATTTATTAACTGTGTAACATTGGGTAGCTATTTAGCCTCCCTATGCTTCAGTGACCTTTTTTTGTTTTTAAATCATCTGAAAATTGGATATAATAGTACTTATTTCACAGGCCTGTTGTGAATGTTAAATGAGTTAATGTATGCAAACATTTAGAACAGAGCCTGATACATACCAAAATGAGTTCCCAGCAGACAATTTCCATCCTCAAGAAGCGTAGCATTCAGCTGAGGAGATAAGACTCATGTGTGAAAGGTAAATAACATTACGTGCTACCATTTATCACTAGATTGTATGTAGTGTCAGGTTGTAGGATGTGGTAGTGAACCAGTCTTGGTATAACCAAAAAGTGCCAAAGACAGAACAAACAATAAAGGTACTAAGAGGGATCAGCAATTGGTGTAATGGCTATGTCGCTGGACTCCCATGTAGTCGACCGTGGTTTGAGTCCTAGACCCAGTGGCTTAAACTCACGCCAGGTGCATATGTGTGTGTGCCCAAGATCCCGAGTGGAGAATGGAGGAGAAGGGATTGCGGTGTGGCCATCCTCACCGGGGTGTGACTTCTCGCTTTCTGTCTCTCTCTCTGTCTCTGTCTGTCTTTCTGGTGAGCTAACACGCCCTATGGCAAAAATCTCTCCAAATAAATAAATAAATAAATAAATAAAGGTACTGAGATCAGGGCAGTGAGAAAATCCTTTGAGGTGGAATGTTCAGAGATGGCTTCATAGAAGAAGTAGGACTTGGGGTATGTCCAGAAATATGCTGGGAGTTGGGTAGATAGTGACAGAGCCAGGATTAGGGTCAAGAGAATAAAGGCTTAGAAGCAGAAATGCCTGTGGGATGGAGAGGGCTGTCGGGAGCCTATTTGAAATCTACGTAAGGGAACCCCTTGCACATGTCCTTCTGATAAAACACTTTAGAAAGAGAAAAACATTTAAGAGTTGGCCTGGGATCATCAGCTAGGTCTTGGTGTTGCTAGGAGCTGGCCTGGCACTAGTGGCAACACCAAACTAGTCTTGGTGTTCCGTTGAACATAAACAATTCCATGGGATGCTAGTATCAGATAAAGCCACCTGTGATTATAATGGACAAGACAAAACTAAGACCACTCTGTAATGCCTGAACTCAGACAAAGTGTGAATGTTGTCCACATCATGGAAACTTAACTTCCCTGGACCCTTAGCCAGAGATCACAGAGAAAAACCAGCCGTCGCTGAATGTCTTGATGGGAAGTGGAAACACACTGTCCAAGTGTTGGTGTAGGAACAGCCACAGACAGGAACTGAGTCATCTCTAACTAAGAGGTGATCAGGAAAAAAGGAAATCATTATGCACAGTGATTGTGAGACTGTGCTTTGTTGGCGACTTGTGAGGCAGAGCTGGAAAAGAAACCCAGGGAGGCTGGCTCTAAGCTGTAACCGCAACCACTAGATCACACTGCCTCTCAGGAGAGTCTCCTGTTAATCCTATTTGATGTTTCTCACCTTCAAACATTTGCAGCACTCTTCTATCCATCCATGAAAAAAGGCACTCTGTATCTAACTATCATCTATCATCTATCTATGTATCTATCATCTACCTACCTACCTATCTACCTATTTTGTTCACTGCTATATCCCCAGTGCCTGCCACACAAAAAAAGTTGCTGAAAGATGTTTCTTCTGTCCCTCAATGCTTTGTGATTACATCTGTCATTTACATGTCATGCCATGTCATATAAGATGGAGCAGCTTTTGTTTCAGACATTTCTTAAATTTTTTTTTTCTGTTGATTTCTAAAATGAATGTAAGAGGATTGAGTCTGTACCTTCAATCATTTTAGTGATATTGCCCAAGTCCTTTCACCAAAGACTACCAGGAACACACATGTTCTTGATTTAATTGGGTTTATCATTATTCCTATGAGGGACAATGTACACTATGAAGGACTGTGAGACATCTCAAGAAGACAATGTTAGAAACAACTCACAATAGGATTTGAGCTTTGTATATCCTAAGGATCAAAGTAATCTGTAGTTCACTCTAAATTTGGTGCTGTCCGAACACAGAGCAATTCTGTGATTGGTGATTTCAATAAATTAGATCTAGGAAGAGGGCAGAGTAGAATAAAGCAAAGCTGAAAATTCAATATAAATTTCATTTTTGTTTGGTTTTAAAATTTTATGGGAGACCAGCAGTTGACGTAATGGCTATCACTGAACTCCCATGTAGTCGACCATGGTTTGAGTCCCGGACCCGGTGGCTTAAACTCACGCCAGGCGCATGTGTGTATGTGTGCCCAAGATCCCAAGAGGAGAATGGAGGAGAAGGGATTGTGGCGTGACCATCCCCCCTGGGGGGTGATTTCTCGCTTTCTGTCTCTATGTCTCTCTGGCAAGTACACACACCCTATATATATATACACATATATATACATATATATATGTATATATATAAAAATGTATTTATTTACTTTTTATTATTATTTAAAATTTGCTATAGGGTACATGTGCTCACCAGGGAGAGACAGAGGGCAACAGAGGGAGGGAGGGAGAGAGAGGGAAAGTGAGAAAGCAAGCTGCCAGATCTGGGACTCAAACCATAGTCAGCCAGCCATGTGAGAGTCTAGCACCTTAACCACCACAGCACCTGCTGGCCTCTCAATATATATTTCAAAAAGGCCAGAAGAGCAGGTTTGAATGGGCTCCACACAAAATAATGATAAATGTTGGAGATTGTAGCTATGGATGATGTGTCTATTTCTCTGATTTGATCACTGCACATTATACACATGCTTTGAAAAAACACATCGTACACCATAAAGAGATACAATTCTTATACATAACTTAGAAATTACTTTAAAAATTAGTACAAAAAGAAGTAGCAGTCACTCATTTTAGCCAGCAGAAGGATGTTTGCGGTTACAGCTTAGAGCCAGCCTTCCCGGGTTTCTTTTCCAGCTCTGCCTCACAAGCCGCCAACAAAGCACAGTCTCACAATCACTGTGCATAATGATTTCCTTTTTTCCTGATCACCTCTTAGTTAGAGATGACTCAGTTCCTGTCTGTGGCTGTTCCTACACCAACACTTGGACAGTGTGTTTCCACTTCCCATCAAGACATTCAGCGATGGCTAGTTTTTCTCTGTGATCTCTGGCTAAGGGTCCAGGGAGGTTAGGTTCAGACTGCCAGCTGGTTAAATATAGAGCCCAACATCATTTACTTAAAATTTTAGCATCAGGAGAGGATTGCAGTTGATGTTTATGCATGGCGCTTTCTTGCAGTTATTACTTAAATTACTTATAGGGACATAACTTTATGACATAAACCCTCCTGTTCATTCTCAATCACATGTCTTCGAACATTCATCTGGTTGTAAATTATACAGGGCCAGCAGTTGGCATAATGGCTGTCACTGGACTCCCTTGTAGTTGACTGCAGTTCAAGTCCTAGTCCCAGTGGCTTAAACTCACGCTGGGCGCATGTGCGTGCGTGCCCAAGATTCCGAGAGGAGAATGGAGGAGAAGGGATTGCGGCGTGGCCATCCCCCCTGGGGGGTGATTTCTCACTTTCTGTCTCTATGTCTCTCTCTGTCTTTCTGGCTAGCGCACACGCCCTAAAGCAAAAACCTAAAAAACAAAACAAAACAGAACAAAATAAAAACTATGCGAGTCCACTGAGGGAGTTGGGAAGGTGGTATGGTTAAGGTATCTAACACTAACCTTATTGTCAAGGAGTAGACAGCCTGACTGGGGAGAAAACACATTACAGTCAAATAGGGCAGGAACATGGACCCAGAGAATGTGCTAAGTTAAATGGCCCTTTGAAAGTTCACCTGAACTTGTACCATAAATGCGGGGTGAATCCTCACAGGAAGAACTCTCTGTAGGCCAGCTGAGTCTAGGAAGGTTGTGTGGAGGAGGGAGCAGGGAGAAAATAAAATTTAGATCAAAGGGGCTTCGGGGGGCAGGGAGAATTTCATGCCTTAGTTTATGTGAAGTATAAAGTGGATGGGGATCATTAAATACTTTTGAAAAGATTGTGTAATGTTCTTTTGAGATCACTGGAGCTGATTTATGGCATACCAAAAGCAGTGCCAGATATGATCACTTTTTACTGGAATCTTAACTCTCCCAGGAAAGGTTGCCAAGCAGCTGAACGCACATTTTACCAAATATAAATTTTCCCACACATGGAAAAGTCATAGAATCCAAAGTGTAGAAAATCTCTGTTATGTCTGCATTTTTTTTAAGTTTATTCATTTCTTTCATCTTGGGGTGGGGGAAGTTTCAGTGGTGTGATCCAACCCCAGCCTCAGCCAGCCTCAAATAGTGAATGTGCGCGCGCACACACACACACGAACCTGGTGTGTTCAGGGAGATCTCCAGATACAAACCTGGAAGCTTCCCACACGGGTCAGCCTCACAGAGCATTATGTTACCCCGCACACTATCCAGTGCCCTACTTCTGATCTGAAGGGTCATTAGAAAGAATTCCTATACATCCACCCTTTGTCACCTGTCACAAGTACCTAATATTTATCCTCACAAACATGCATTGTTGTCACTATTTTTTATTTTAGCCATTCTGGTAAGTGCATATTCATAAACTTATTTTTCCCTAACTTTAGTAAGGTAAATTAATAAGTGAAAATTGTACATATTTACCTTGTAAAACATGATGTTTCAATATATGTATGCATTGTGAAATGATTAAATCAAGCTAACATACCTATCACTACACATACTTGTTTTCAAATTTGATTTTATTTATTATCATAATTTTATATTACATTTAATTGCATGTATCTTTGCAGTGTATTTTATTTCTTTTTCCAGCACGATCACCATGCATATCAGTCAAGACAAAGACATTACTATCTACATCATCATCATCAAATAGCTTTTCATCTTCTTTTAAATGATGATGGTAATTATTATTATTTATTCTCATTTTTTAAAACATTAAATCATATGAGGAAACGTTCAACATTCCTCGTATGTGGGGATAATGCAGATTAAAACCACAATGAGCTATCATCTACCCCTGTCATAATGGTGAAGATTAAAAATACAAAAGTGGTAAGTGCTGGCAGGGAAGTGGTGAAAAGGGAACTCTCCTACACTGTTGGTGGAATGTAAATTGGTCCAGCCACTGTGGAGAACAAATGGAGATTACTCAAAGATTTACAAATAGAACTTCCATTTGATTCAGCAATCCCATCCATACTTGCTTTTTTTGAGTGTGGTGAGAACATTTAAGATCTACTGTCCTAGCAATCCTCAAGTATACAATGCAGTATTATTAACTGTAGTTACCAGGCTGTACAATGGATCTCCAGAACTTATTCATCTTGCATAACTAATTTTGTACACTTTATCCAACATCTTCCCTTTGTCCTCATCTCATCTCTTGGCAACTACCATTCTACTCTCTGCCTCTATGAATATGACTTTTTTTTGGATTCACATACAGTGAGGTCACCTGATTTGGGATATTTATTTTGTCCTATGCTGTGCTAACCCACTGAATCAGTATAAAAATTCTTATTTATCTTTCTGTGCCTGTCTTCTTTTAGCATAATGTCCTCCAGGTTCATCCACAATGTCACAAAAGTCAGTATTTCCTTCATTTTAAGGCACAACGATCTCCTCTGTGTGTGTGTGTGTGTGTGTGTGTGTGTGTGTGTGCATGTGTGTGTATTTCCTTTACACATTCATCCATTGATGAACACTTAGTTGATTTCATATTGGCTATTGTGAATAATGTGCAATGAATATGGGACTGCATGTATCTCTTCAACATACTGATTTTTATTTCCTTTGGATATGCTCCCAGAAGTGAGATTGCTGAGTCATATGGTAACTATATATATTTTTTGCATGTAATTACTGTATATCTTTACAGAATAAAAAATGGAATTTCTGGGCATGAATATACTGAATATTAGTCTAGTCAAAGATATTACTATACACATTATCATCAACAGATTGTTTTCCATTTTTATATCCATTAAATGTTTTGCTTTCCACCCCCCTTGATTCCCTCACTCCCACCCTCCCCCCATTGTCCATCCTCCTATACAGTTGGTGGGAATGTAAATTAGTATAACACTGTGGAGAAAAATATGGAGGTTCCTCAAAAAGCTACAAATAGTACTACAATATGATCCAGGAATTCCACTCCTGGGTATCTACTCAAAGAATAGGAAAACAATCAGAAAAACACTTGCACATCCATGTTTATTGCAGCATTATTAACAATTGCTAAAACATGGAATCAGCCCAGATGTCCAAGAACAGATGAATGGATTGAAAAAAATGTGGCACATATACTCTATGGAATACTACTCAGTCATAAAAAACAATGAGACCATAACATGTGCTAGAAAGTGGATGAGTATGGAAGATGTAATGCTAAGTGAAGAAAGCCAGACTATAAAAGACAGGCATTATATGTCCCCACTTAATATATACCAAATGTCGGCACTTTATATCAGAAACTGAAAGATCGAAAGTATAAAAGCAGGGAGAACTGTATATACTAGAGAAAGTATGGGTAGCTATACTTTTAATTGTTGTAGAAATCTCTGTTCTGTTTTCCATAATGACTGTGCTGATTTACATTCTTACCAACAGTGTGCAAGGGTTCCCTTTTCTCCAAACCTTCAGCAACACTTAATCTTTTGTCTTTTTTATATACCCACTATTACCCACCCTCTCCTTCACTATCTCTAGTATCTACAGTTACTCTCTCTGCTTTTATACCTTCCAATCTTCCAGTTTCTACTATGAAGTGTAGACATTCAGTATATTAAGCAGGGACATATAATCCCTGTCTTTCATAGTCTGGCTTGCTTCACTTAGCATTAAATACACTGAACCTTTGATTTATTCTTTTTTTTTCTGCTTCTGCCAAAATGCAAGCCTTTATGGTAGCTCGCTGATGTACACTTTTTACATTGTCTGTTCGTTGTTACATTGACAAACAGTATATGCATGTGAATAGTCATCTCGATTTAACCAAAGCATTATATTTCTTTTTTTTTTTTGACAGGTTTTTGCTATAGGGCACGTGCACTCGCCAGAAAGACAGAGAGAGACATAGAGACAAAAAGCGAGAAATCACCCCCCAGAGGGGATGGTCACGCCGCAATCCCTTCTCCTCCATTCTCCTCGTGGGATCTTGGGCAAGCACGCACATGCACCCGGCGTGAGTTTTAAGCCACCGGGTCCGGGACGTGAACCGCGGTCGACTACATGGGAGTCCAGCGACATAGCCATTACGCTAACTGCTGGTTCCCAAAGCATTATATTTCAATACTTATTTTCACCAAAGGTATCTTTATAATACTGCATTAAACATTTAATAGGACTATATCCTTTTTATTTATTTACTTATTATCATAATCTTGTTTATATTACATTGAATCACATATAACTTCACAGTGTATTACATTTCTTTTACCAGAAAAAATGTCATGCATATCAGTCAATACAGAGACATTAAAACCCCCATCTTCATCATCCAATAGCTTTTCATTTTTTCCTTGATTATTATTATTCCAACTATTTTTTTAAACAATCACTATTTATAATTTTGCTTGTAAAAAGGCTTTACCCAACATGAAATACTTCTCAGACTAATCCAGTTGAGAAAACTGTACATGTCATCATCAACAGGTAATAAACAATATCTGTGTCCCACTAATGTCATGCCTCTCTATTTGTTCTCTTCATATCTTTCTATATACTCTTTTCTTCTCCCCTCCCATTCCACACTGTCTTATCCTTGTTAAGTATTTTCACTGCTTTTATGTCCTCCAATATTTTGCTCTCTACCATAGAATGCGAATAATTGGTATATATTAAGTGGATACATACAATATCTTTCTTTCATATCTTGACTTACTTCACTTAGCAATAGATCCTACATATCCGACCACTTTCTATCAAATGTCAGCGTCTTCGTTTTTATGACTAAGTAGTATTCCATAGAATATATGTGCCACACGTTTTCAATCCATTCATCTGTTTGTGGACATTTGGGTTGGTTCCATGTCTTGATGATCATGAATAATGCTACAATAAACATTGATATGCAAGTGCTTTTCTGACTGAGCGTTCTCCTGTCCTTTGGGTAGATACTCAGAAGTGGGATTTCTATTTGTAGATCTTTGAGAAACCTCCATATTGTTCTCCACAGTGGCTAAACTAATTTACATTCTCACTATCAATTTTTATATTTTTAATTTTTACCATTCTGACAGGGGTTTGGTGATATCTCACTATGGTTTTTATCTGCATCTCCCTTATGATGAGAGATGTTGAGCATTTCCTCATATGCTTTTCAGCTGTTTGTATGTCTTCCTTAGAGAGATTTCTGTTCAGCTCATTTTCCCATCTTTTAATTGAGTTAATAATTTTTTTTTCATGTAAGGCACTTGAGTTCACTGTGTATTCTGGTTATCAGTTCCTTGTATGATGCATATTTTACAAAAATATTCTCCCATTCTGAGGGTTGTTGATTCACACTTGTTACTGTGTCCTTTGTTGTGCAGAAACTTCTTAGTCTGATATAGTCCCACTTGTCTATTTTAGGGATTATTGCCTGTGCTTTGGGTGTCTTGTTTAAGTCTTTGCCTGCTCCAATGTCTCCCAGAGTTTCCCCAGCATTTTCTACCAGTAGCTTTATTGTTTGAGGTCTTAGGTTCTAGTCTGCCTACCTGTTGCTCACTGTACTGTTGTCACTAGTCCTGGGTGACCCGAAGTCCTCCTTGTTTCTAAGAAGTGGTGATCCTCCAATTGACCTAATAACCTTCAACCCAAGAGCAAAGAAAAAATTGGGCACTCCACACACTATTCAAAACACTGAAATTCTGAGAGTCCAAAGGTAAGTAGGGAAGGGGCGGAGGATGAGCTATGGGTCCTGATCATTAGAGCCTGCAGCCACAGGCAGCCTGGTGTCCAGCACTGCCGCTGGCTAGATCTGGTCTCCAGATGGTGTGGGGAGGGGTGCAAGTTCATCTTGAAGTCCCAAGAAACCAACCTGAAGTCCAGAGACAGTAGGGGCAGGGATAAGCAACAGGTCCCGACCGTTAGGGCGTGTAGCTACAGGCAGCCTCACTTTTGATTTATTCTTTGCAATGTTTTTCTATTGGACTGATGACTGATGTTCCGAATGATGATCCTGAGAACCTCTTCTTCTCAGAGCATCAGTGTTAGCACTCAGGCAGGAAAGTATAGTCACATATTTTAAGAAAATAGTTTTAAGGAACAAAACATAATAAAGTACATATTCTATTGAGTCTTGTATTAATCAAAGATTGACCCCTAAGGCATTTTGGTGGTCAAGCTCCCTGCAATGTGTAAAGATGTGGTGGATGCCTTTGGATTGAGGTTCCTGACATCAGCTTCTTACCTATTTGGGTACCTTTTGGCACCAAATAAAGAAAAAAGGAATTGAAGGTATATATATATACATAGAGAGAGAGAGAGAGAGAGTCATGATTACCTCAAACTATTGTATGTTTTTTGAATTTATGGTAGCTTTAGGAAAGTAATGAAATATGACATAATTAGAAGTAAATATTGGATAACACCTGAATTAAGAAATTTGTATTTTTGTCCCTTTTATTCCCAAGGACATCTGTGGCCTATATTCAGTTATAACTCTCACCCTCAGTTGGCAAAAGCATTCATAAGCCTGCTCAGATGAAGCCAATGATAATAAAATGAGTATTTTTCATTTCTGTAAGTTATTGATTAAATGCAATGTAATTTGATTAAATAGTTAAGATATTGTGCCTTCTAAATAAAGAAGTCACAGCACAGGCCTTAACATATTACTTTTCAAGTTTTATAAAAAGGACAACTGAAATTCTAAAATAGGTCAATATACAAAATTAATCTGCATAAAGACAAGATAATACATAGTCAAGGGGAAAAAAAACTGAGACCCATACACTTGATGAGAATAAGACACTTGAAAAACAACATGGTTGAAAATTGAGCCAGCCAATCTGTAAATTAGACTTGGCCCCAAAGCATAGTGGGGCAGTTAAAAAAAGATTTATTGTGCATTGCAGGTGGGAGCTAGGGAAGTGGGTTCAGGAGAGTGGCACTGGCACTCAGCAGTCTCACTGCAGAGTACTGCTACTTCCTCTGTGCACTTTGAAGTCTAGTATATATCGTATCTGTATGCACTCCACCTGTGAAGATGGCAAACTCACAATTCTTTATGAATTTTTATATCTTGATGTAAGAATCTGGTAAATAATAGATTCTCTTTCTAAATATGAGAGCACTTCAGAAAGTTCATGGAGAAATGGAATTAATGAATGAATTTATTTTGTGACAAAAAATGTTGAAATCCATGCATATTTTTTTCTTTCTTTTAGAATTATTTAATTGTATTTATTATTATTATTTTAAATTTGCTCACCAGAGAGAGAGAAAGCAAGCTGCCAGGTCTGGGACTCGACCCATGGTTAGCCATATGGGGATCCAGCACCTTAACCACCATGCCGCCTGCTGACTCCAATATTTCTTAATAAACACTTCCATGACCTTTTTGAAGATCACACACCCATAGATACATATTGACATAAATATATGAATTTCATTTTCTACCAACTTTTTGAAGTTCCCTCTCATATAATTTCATACATATGTTTAATTAAACAGTAGTGAGAGATCAGAAGTCTCAGCACTACATGATCGCATGCCTAACAAAAGGTTGAAAGTTCAGCAAGAATTCAGAGATGACTATAAAAACTATTGAGGCTTCTCCTAACAAAACAAAAGAAATCAAAACTATTGGGGGTGGAGGATTAAGACAGATAACTAAGGTTTAAGGCTGGGCATGGTGGGATGTGCTGGTGACACTGAGGCAGGAAGATTTTGAACTCTCATTCAGCATGGACAACATAGTGAGAACTTGTCTGAAAAAGAATTGGGTGTGGTGGCCCATGCCTGTGTTCCCATCTGGGAGGTTGAGGCAGAAGGATAGCAACAGCATGACTCTGTCTTTAAACAAAGAAACAACATGAAAAAAACCCTAAAGCTTACAAATTTGCAATAACTTAAAATCAGCATTTTAAACTACAAAAGGGCTAGAGGAAAATTCTATTGTGGAGTCTTCTCATTTCAAGGTGACCTCATTTCAGCTACTAATTTTCGCCATACTAGTCGTTGCAGGAATGTAGCAAAATAGACCTGAACTGTGACTTCAGGGGACTCTAGCCTAATAATGGGCATAATGAGAGGACCAATAACTACAATACAAGCTAAAATAGCTGGTCATTGATAAATGAATGGAAACAAGTCTCAAAGGATAGATGGATTTCCATAGGAAGAAGTAAGAGAAAATTAGTTGGAACTTGAAAAAAAAAAGCACAGAGGAAAGAAAGGATGGAAAATAATTTGGGATGGAGTTTACTGAGATTTGGCTATAGGATAGAATATATGTAGAAAAGGGTGAGAGACAAGGCAAGCAGAAGGAAACATAGAAGAAGACTGTCTCTCTCTCTCTGACGTAATTCACACATCACACAATCATTCCTTTAAAATGTCCAACTTGGGGCCAGCAGTTGGTGTGGTGGTTGAGGTGCTGAACTCCCACATGGCAGACCTTGGTTCAAGTCCTAGGCCTGCTGGCATGTTTTCTCACTCTCTCTCTCTCTCTCTCTCTCTCTCGTGTGTGTGCACATGAGCACATGTGCCTTATGGTAAATTAAAAATAATAATAATAAATAAAATTGAATAAATAGTTCTTTTTTTTTTCTTAAGAGAGGTTTTGTCATATAGTACATGTGCTCGCCAGAAAGACAGAGAGAGATGAACTATTAGGTTAGTGTCCCCCGAAGTCACAGTTCAGGTCTATTTTGCTACATTCCTGCAACGACTAGTATGGTGAAAATTAGTAGCTGAAATGAGGTCACCTTGAAATGAGAAGACTCCACAATAGAATTTTCCTCTAGCCCTTTTGTAGAGAGATGAGAAATAACCTCCCCCAAGGGGGATGGTCACACTTCAATACCTTCTCTTCCATTCTCTTCTTGGGATTTTGGGTATGCATGCACACATGTCTAACATGAGTTTCAGGCTGCCGGATCTGGAACTCAAATTGCTGCTGGCCAAGTAGGAGTCCAGCACTTTAACCACTATGCCACCTCCTGGCATAGTGGTAAAAAAATATAAATAAAATGCACAACTTGATGTTTTTTAGTATATTCACAATATAATTTTGTACTGGAAGCTACAAAACATTGCTAAAATTAAGATATCAATAAATGGAAAGACTAAATTTTTAAAACCTTATTTATTTTTTCGTGAGAGAGAGAGAGAGAAACAGGAACTCCTAAAGGGGTCTTTAACCACCACCCACCCCTACTCTCAGCTGGCTGAAATCATGAGCAAGCACACAGCATGTCCAGCATGCTCAGGGATGTCCCAGGACATGAACTTGAGACTTTTTCTCATGTAGATCCAGTTGCATTTTCACTATACCATATCCTTGCCCCAAAAGATGAATTGTTTAAGAAGTGTAAAATCTAATTTTACATTTTTAAAAAATCCTCACTTAATAGAAACCCATAGGCATTGGATATCAATACTCACTTTTTTTTACCCTTACCACTACCATCTGCCCATTTAGAAACCCATAGGCATTGGATATCAATACTCACTTTTTTTTACCCTTACCACCACCATCTGCCCATTCATAGAACCAGGAAACTACTAATCTACTTTCAGTCTCTAAGGATTTACTGATACTGGAAATTTCATGTAATGGAACCATACATGTATGCCATTTTGTGACTGGCTTCTCTAAACCTTTAGCATAATTTTTTCAAAGTTCATCATGTAACATATCTCGGTATTTCATTTCCTTTTATTGTCAAATAATATTACATCGTATGAACATACCATTTATTCATTCATCAGTTGATGGACATTGGGGTTCTTCCACTTTTTGGCTATTTTGAATAATGATGCTGTGAACATTTGGATAGAAGATTTTGTGTGGAAATAAGTTCTCATTTTATTTGGAGTACATACCTAGGAGTTGAATGGCTGGATCACATGGTAATTCTATGTTTAACTTTTTGAAGAACTGGCCAACTATTTTTCAGAGTAGTTGCAACATTCACATTTCTCCAGCGATGTTTGAGGTTTCCAATTTTTTAATGTACTTGTCAGCACTTGTGACTATCTTTCTTTCTTTTTTTCTTTCTTTCTTTCTTTCTTTCTTTCTTTCCTTTCTTTCTTCCTTTCTTTCTTTCTTTCTTTCTTCCTTCCTTCCTTCCTTCCTTCCTTCCTTCCTTTCTTTCTTTCTTTCTTCTTTCTTTCTTTCTTCTTTCTTTTTTGCTATAGGGCGTGTGTGCTCACCAAAGAGAGACAAAGAAAGAGGGAAAGTGAGAAATCACCCCCCAGGAGGGGATGGCTACACCACAATCCCTTCTTCTAAAGTCTCCTCTAGGGAGTTTGGGCACACACGCATATGCATCCCAGGTGTTTTATGTCATGTGGGATCCAGCAGCCTTAACCACCACGCTTTTTTTTTTAAGTTTGAAGAGAAAGAGGGTGCATAAGAAAGAAACCCCTGATAAGGTCTCACCACACTGCAATCCTTCTCTCAGCCTTCCAGTCAGCCGGCATCATGGGTAGGCCTGTGAGTGGATTCAGTGTGTTCTAACTGACCTGGGAGACCCAGGATCCAAACCCTGAGCTTTCCACATGGCTCCAGTATTGTACAGAAGTGCTCTATTGCCTATGCTGCCATGGCTGGGCCCTGTTTTTATTTTATTTTATTTATTCATTCACTTATTTTAACTTGACCAGAGAGAGAGAAACACACAGAGAGAGAGAGAGAGAAAGAGAGAGAGAGAAGTAAGAAAGCAAGCCACCAGTTCTGGGACTTGAACCATGGTCTGTCATGTGGGAATGTCCAATGCCTTAACCACTATGCCACTTGCTTGTCCCCCTGTGTTTTTTATTTATAGCCATCCTAGTGGATGTGAAGCAGTTTTAATTTTCATTTCTCTGATAGCTAATGAATTGGAGCATCTTTTCATGGGTTTATTGATTTTCTTCCTACTTCACCAACTTCCTCTTCTAAGATGCCTTTCCTGGATCCTACTGCTCTGCTAAATCTTGAAATGTTGGAGTGCCCAAGGCCTCACTACATGTCTTAAAATGTGATCAATACTGATGACAACAAATTTTTATCTCCCGGCTTGACCATTTCCATGAACTCCAGACTTATATATCCAAGTCTCTACTTGCATTACATTTCAAGTTTCATATGTCCCAAATAGTACTCTTGGTTCTCTCCCACTTCCAACAGTGTTTATACATGTCGATGTCCTTGTTGATCAAACCGAAAATCTAAAGGTTGCCTCTGATTCTTTCCATTCTGTTACCTCACCACTTATAGTCTCTTAGCAAGTCCTGTTTCCTCTAGCTCCTAAACATATCCCAAATTCATCTACTTATTTCTATCTCAACTACTATCATGTTAGACCAAGACTCAGGTTATTCTATTCTTTAGATTTAATCTATAATTTTTCCCCAGATAGCTGAACATCCTCCAAACTGGTCTCTTTGTTTCTACATACATGTGAGTCCACACATCCAATACACATGCTCCATTTTCCACATGGTATCCATAGTAGTCTTTTTTTTTAGAGAGATTTTTGCTATAGGGTGAGTACATTCACCAGAGAGACAGAGAGATAGAAAGCAAGAAATCAACCCCTGGAAGGATAGCCATGCCTCAATCCCTTCTCTTCTATACTCCCTCTCAGGATTTTGGGTACACATGCACATACACCCAGTATAAGTTTTAAGCTGCCAGGTGTAGGACTTGAACTGTGGTCAACTGCATGGGAGTCTAGTGACATAACCATTATGCCATTTGCTGGTCCCAGAGTGCTCTTTTAAAAATACAAATCAGATCATGCTACTCCTTTACTTAGAACTTGTCAATAGCTTTCCCTGGCACATAAATAAAAATCTAAATATGTCATAACCTACCTAATTTACATCATATGGCTTCTGTCTCACTCTATGACCTCACGTATCAATTCCCTTCTTTATTCACTATATTTCAGTGTCTCTAACCTTATTGCCATTTCTTGAACACATAAAGCTTGTCACAGCCATAGAATCTTGCTTTAGTTCTTCCC
>NW_006205516.1:1076819-1113376 GCF_000334495.1 Tupaia belangeri chinensis
TTCTCATGTTTGGCTCTCTCCTGTTATTTAATGATTACTTTAAAAGTTATCTTCTCAGGAAGGCCTGACCACTCAATCTAAATGATCCCTTTTACTTTATTCCATCACTATCACATCACTGTGTCTTATTTCATCATCAAACTTATCATTATTTAACTTTTTATTGTTTATTTACTGCTTTATTTTCTCTTCCCTCTCCATAATACTGTAAGCTCTATGTGAGCAGGGACCTTGTTCATCTTATTCAGTACCTCATCTACAGAAACTAGGATAGTCAATCAATAAAGAGTTATTAAGTTAATAAACTCTAAGTCTGGGGACTGGCAGGTGGTGTGGTGGTTAAGGGCGCTGGACTCCCACATAGCCGACTATGGTTCAAGTCCTGGACATGGCAGCTTGCCTTCTCACTCTCTCTCTCTTACTCTGTCCCTCTAAAATAAGCAAATAAATAAACTTAAATCAAAAAATTATTATTTAAAAAATAAATGAACTCTAAGTCTAGAGCAAATGTGAGAAATTGGAGCTTAAGAGCAAGATAAAGGGAGAAACAATATGAAAAGAGAAAATGAATAAGAGATTTAAAAAGATTACTCTTACTCTGTCCCTCTAAAATAAGCAAATAAATAAACTTAAATCAAAAAATTATTATTTAAAAAATAAATGAACTCTAAGTCTAGAGCAAATGTGAGAAATTGGAGCTTAAGAGCAAGATAAAGGGAGAAACAATATGAATAGAGAAAATGAATAAGAGATTTAGAAAGATTATCAGGTTTAATTGATATTAGTGACATCATTTGTACTGAGAGTATACAAATGGGGGAGAGCTAAGTACAGACTGATTTAGACTTTGGCTGTGTGTACATACACATGTGTACATATATACACAAGAGGACTTCAAAAATTTTGTAGAAAAATTAAATTAAAAGATAAAGATATATTGGGTTGTTGGAAAGTTATGATATATTTTTCTGTTTTTCTATGCAAAAATGTGTCATGACTTTCCCAGCAACCTAATAAATATTTCTCAACTTAATCTCCATTAAGTTCAAGATACTTTCGTAGTGATGATACCAAACTTGTAGTCTATCCCTAAAGAACTAAGGGTACTGGGGATTTAACCATGTCAATGCAGTCTCCTTTACATTATTTACTGAAGAAAAATGATTGCCCTTGATAGTTTTTTAAGATTAGGAAACAAAAAGAAATCAGAAAGAGCCAAATCAGGACTCTATGATGGATGCCTAATGATTTCCCATTGAAACTTGCAAAAAATTGCCCTTCTTTCTTGAAAGAAATGAGCAGGAGCATTGTGGTGGTGGATAAGGAATCTTGGTGAAGATTTCCTGGACACTTTTCTGCTAAAGCTTTGGCTAACTTTATCAAAACACCTCATAATAAGCAGATGTTATCATTCTTCACCCTCCAGAAAGTCAACAATCAAAATGCCTTTAGCATACAAAAACACTGTTGACCTTTGTTGTTGACAGGTCTCTTTTTGCTTTGACAGGACCACTTCCACCTCTTGGTAGCCATTTCTTTTATTGTGCTTTGTCTTCAGGATTGTACTAGTAAAGCCATATGTCATCTCCTATTACAATTCCAATTTTTCAAAGACATGCTTCAGGATCTTCATCTCACTGGTTTAAATTTTTCATTGAAAGGTCTGTTCTTGTCTGCAACTAATCTGGGTACAACAGTTCTGGCACCCATTGAGCAGAAAGTGGATAATTTCAGTCATTGTTTCCTCACAAATTGATGTGATGGCTTGCCGGTTGTGGGTATCATATTTAACATCATCTTGTCCCTTTTCAAAATGAGCTATCCACCCCTATCTCTCTCCATCAAGCAAACATGCTCCCATACCAAAAAAAAAAAAAAAGGCATTTACTAAATGACCAGACAGGTTCTTATAACTTATACATTCTAGCCTAATTTCTTTTTTATTTAGTTGTTGTTGCTCATATGCAGAACTAAATGAGTTGCTTTAAAGTGTTGCTTTATGGTTACCTGGGTGATATAGAGGGCATCTGGTGCTTGATTGTAGAGGAGGAGAGTGAAAATGTATATGAAGAAATCACATAGGGAAAAAAAGAGGTAGAAAAAAATTTTTTACAACAAAATCAAACAAAACAAAACAAACAAACGGAAAAAACAGGACAGATCCAATACCTCAGTAACTTCTGTTCAGGTAGCTTTATTCTACCAAAAAAATCAGTGGGAGGAGATTATGGATAGCTGGAAATGACAAATGAAATAAATTGCTGTATTTTTTCAAAATGGCCCAGGATACCCTATCTATTAAACAAATATTTTAGTTGTCCAATCTTTATCTACCTACCTCTTTATTCCAACCTTTGTGCACATGTGTAAAGACCTAACACCATGCACATTTGTAAAGGTTCATCTTGTTACCATTCCTAAACATAGTGTTGGATGTCAATGACAGCATTCAGAAGGGAAAAATAATCTCCCAGAAATAGACTTGTATGTCTTAGTGCAGGAAATTATCTTCTCAGAATCAAACTAAACAAATGTACACAGAATTCCAATATTCTGTCTTATAGATTCTATCCATTTTAAATATCTCTTCTAGTCTGAGTACTCTTCTTGGATTAGATTAGTTAATTTAGTAAATTATTTTTTTAATGTGGTATAGTGCAATGTATAACCTTAGTTCAGTTTCTTGACCTCTCTAAGTCTCCATCTCTTTGTCTATAAAGTGAAGTGAATAAAAATCTCTACCTTTATTTCTCAAGTTCATTTATTGTGTGTGTGTGTGTGTGTGTGTGTGTGTGTGTGTGTGTGTATGAGAGAGAGAGAAGCTCTCTCGACAGGGTCTCACGTTGTGATCCTTCCTTCAATCTTCCCAGCCAGCCAGATTCATGAACATATATGCAAGCAGACAGTATGTATAGGTTGACCAAGAACTAAACCCCAGTCTTCCACATGGCTTCCAGCATTGCATAGCATTTTGCTATCACTGGACCACTGCAGTTGGGCCAAAAGTCTCCACCATTTAATATCATTTTGTATTAAATACAATAATGCACTTAAGTGCTTAGTACAATTCCTGACAAATAGGGAGTGGCCATTAAGTATTGGCAGTTATGATTTAAGGGAAAATGAATGCCATTACTGCAGTAGCATACTGTCCCAGAAAGTGCACTGATGGGGATGTTAGGAGTCCTGGATTCTAGCTCTAATTTTACTACTAAATGAACATAATGGCCTTGGTGTATTTGCTTGAAAAAAAAAAAAGGAAACAATGGCATTGAACTATCAAGAATAGCTCCTAGGGCTCCTTCTAATTTTAAATCTCATTCTGAAACAATTCTGAAAACTCCCATAATACAGAAAATTTCACTGTCTGCCTCCTACTATCCAAAAGGCAAAGGAAACCAAAGTGCATTCTCATGAATCACTGGATGAAATAATGTTCATGAGTTTTTCAGAGGCAAATACAGGCTCCTCACCAATACTGCAGCACTTTCCTCTCCACGGCCATGGTCTGCTGTAAAGGGTAGAAGACAGCAGGAGCCCTGCAATAACCTGTTGGAGAAGGCTGGCACAGTTGGTGAGTACATTAGTATGCTCAATGAGGCTAGGGAGCCCACGCTTTATCATCAACATCTACATGACTCTACTCTTTGCATTTGGAACACACAGGGTACTTCAGAGGCGCCCACACAATAGCTCTTTGATGACTGTGTCTGGAACAATTAAAACATCCGCACTGATCTTGCCTTTGGCTTTGTGTATGTGAGCCATTACTGAAGCTTTGTGATATTAAAAGCACACTTTGCCCTGAAATTGGCTCTCAGATCAGCTGTAGAAAATACTTAATAACACTTCACAGAAGCTCACTTGTAGATTTCTCTTTCTCAGGAAGAAAAATAAATAAGTTAAACATAGAATAATAAAAATAAATTGTAGAAAATACCTTGATCAATGTGCTATTTCCAAAGAAAGAAACTATCAGAATAACCTTCAATTTGAGGACAGGTATGTCCCATTCGTTGAATATGATGTCAGGGTATCAGGGTATCCACAAGATACTTATATGGGTCAAGTGTGTATGGAAACTAAGAAGCACCCAACGACCAAACAACAGGTTCTACTGACAGTGAGGAACAACATTATCTATCTATATGAATTGGGCAAGCCATTCCATTACCTTAAACATGGAGAGTCCTCCACACCCTAGCAGAAGTCTAACAAGCAGAAGATAATTAATGCAATCACCTAATCTTTACTAAGTGCTAAGGAGGCTCAGAAAGACAACTATATGCTATCCCATACATAGCTTTTTAGGGTATGTACCCTTTAATAGAGTCAATATGTGCTTAGGGTTTCCTTAGCTACTTTTAGTTTTAGGGTTTTTTTTTTTCTGCTATAGGGCTAGTGCACTTGCATGAGAGAGAGAGAGAGAGAGAAAGAAAGAGAAATTAGCCTTCTGACAGTATAGCCATTCTGCAATCCCTTTTCTTCCAGTCTCCTCTGAGAATTTTTGGCATGTACATACATGGCTGGCATGATTTTCAAGCTGCCTGGTCTGGGACTCAACCACATAGTTGGCTATTTGGGATCCAGCACCTTAATATCCATGCCACCTGCTGGCCCAAGGGTTTCCTTAGCTTTTAAGATGCGAAAATTAGATTGGAAATGGTCTCTTTTTGCAGAGTGACAAGATTCTGAGGAAACGATTCTCACTAATCAATGTCATAATACATGTATTTGAAAACCAAGAGGCCATCTTCATAATTTACAGTGAGGCATAACCTGTATACATCAGTGATTCCTAGATTTGGGGGTTTCTCAACCAATTAAACTTCCAAAATAACTAAGGGAATTCATTGAATTTAATTATTTGAGCATTTATTATGTGATAAGGACTCCGAGAAATACCTTACAGGATTTATTTCATTTAAACTTCTTTAAAAATAATTTTAAATTAAATTTTATTATTATTATTATTTAATTTTGCCAGCGAGAGACAGAGAGAAAGAGAAAGAAAAAGTGAGAAAGTAAGCTGCTAGGTCTGGTGCTCAAATCGCAGTCAGTCATGTGGGAGTCCAGCACCTTAACCCACCATGCCACCTACTGGGCCCTCGTTTAAACTTTACAACACTCCTGTGATAGTCTATGAAATACTATTTTATCCTCCATTGAAGATGAGGAAATTGAGCCTCGGACAGAAGAAATAATATACAGATGGCAAATGACAATTTCATGTGCCTCCAAAGCTATAGAATGCCATGATAATAATATAATACACAGGTCCTTCTTCAATTATTTAGGAAGAACACAGGGAGGGGATGAGGAGGAAGGACTAGAAGCAGAAAACACAGCTTCTCTCCCACTGCCCATGACTCAGCTACGGCTGTGACTCATAGAGTACTGAAGGTCACTCGGCGAGCTAGAAATGACCCTGGACTTCAGTGTCAGAGCCAACACATGAGTACTGTAAGTCTGGTTGTTATCCCCAGCTGACCTTCCTCATCTCCTCTGCCTTCTAAGTTATACATTCTCTGTTCTCCACTCCTACCTTCTCTCAGAAAACTGTGATCAAGAGCAATAAAGTGTGCTGGGTGTGCTGTTTGGGGAATGAAGATGGCAGAGGTAGATTCTAAGACACCAAGGAGAGGGATAAAGAAGCAATGTCCATGGTTCAGGAATGGAGCAGCATCCCAGACTGGTCCCTCAGCATTTGCATGATTGGTGGGCAGTGGCGTTCTGGCCCCTATGATGGGGCTGTGGATCAGAGGACAGGCTTTCCAACCAAAGGATACTGAGAAAATACATCTTTGTTTTTCCCTCTCCTTCATTACATGATGCAGGCTAGAAAATCTTTTTTTTTTTAAGAGAGATTTTTGTTACAGGGCATGTGCACTTACTGGAGAGACAGAGAGAGATAGAAAGTGAGAAATCCTATCCCAGGGTGGATGGCCACACCGCAATCCCTTCTCCTCCATTCTCCTCTCAGGATCTTGGGCACGCATGTACACACGCCTGGCGTGAGATTTAACCCACCGGGTCTGGGACTCAAACCACGGTCAACTACATGGGAGTCCAGTGACATAACCATTACACTAACAGCTGGTTCCTAGAAAACCTTTTCCTTGGGTTGGTGTAGTGATTATGTCGCTGGACTCCCATGTAGTCCACTGCGGTTCGAGTCCTGGACCCGGTGGCTTAAACTCACACTGGGTGCTCATGCATGTGTGCCCAAGATCTCAAGAGGAGAATGGAGGAGAATGGATTGTGGCATGGCCATCCCCTCTGGGGATGATTTCTCGCTTTCTGTCTCTCTGTCGCTTTCTGGCAAGCCCACATGCCCTATAGCAAAAACCACTCCAAAAAAAAAAAAAAGAAAGAAAGAAAGAAAGAAAGAAGAAAGAAAGAAAGAAAGAAAGAAAGAAAGAAAGAAAGAAAGAAAGAAAGAGAGAGAGAGAAAACCCTTTTCTAAGTGAAATCCCATTCTCATTGGCAGATACAAAAGAAAATAGTTGCCTTATAGGATGTTTGGCAATTCCCACATTAAATGAAACTGGGTTGATTAATCTATTTACATCTGGTTTTCAGAGGTATAACTGAGAGAAAAGAACCTAAAGGTGAATTTTCATTTCCATCAGTCTATGTATTAAATACCAATTTTCTACCTGCTCCTTTTAGGCCTAATGGGAACTGATGGTTCTTCTAGTAGGTTGTGGGATGAGGGAGAATGAGAACTGGAAGGTATGTATCTTCTGGGCAGTTTAGCTCTCTTAACCTTGGTAAACCTTCTGGTTCCCAGCATGCTAATGCTAGTCTTCCTGTATCTTTTTGTCCACACATCACTTTAGTTCCAAGAACAGCTGGCTATAGGAGAATAATAGTGGGCCTCCTCCTGACCCCTTCCCCAAAACAAAGTCTGCCCACTCTTGCCAAGGTAGCAGAGCAGCAGGGATCACCTCCTCTGGGTTGCACCAGACTTATCTGCTTTTAAAAGTGTGTTTATTTTTTCCATGAGAAAATCAAAGAGAGGGTCACACACACAACACTTTCAACAGAATCCTGACACCACCATCCACCCCCAGCATTAGCCATCCCTGGATTATGGGTAAGCACATGGCCAGTATACTTAGGGAGGTCACTAACCTTGAACCAAAAACCTTTCTATGTGGTTCAGGAATGAAGAGTGTTGAGTTTTACCATTGCACCACCACCTGGCCTCCAGACTTCTCTGAGTCAAGCCTCTGGCTTTTTGTTTTCTTAGGTTTTGTCTTTCCACTCTTTATTTCACTCTCCACCTCCCATCTTGAAAACAGATATACAACATAGATACTCCCACCCTTTACCCCCAGGTGAAGACCCTCCTAACAATAGGGAAGCATGAAGCAGCCTCAGGCCTTTGTAAATACCTACTTGCTCCCTCCTGGATGAGTGGGCTGTGACCTTCCCTTATTCCAATTACATAACTGTTGGTCAGCCGATTACCGTAAAGCTCTTCTCTGACCTAGTTGCACCTCTCAATTTAATGATTTCATAGGTTACAAGAGGTGTGGCTGCTAGGTTGCTATAGAAACCTTTATTCTAAGGACCTTTTATCCTCTAATAAAAGTTAAGTGAAAAAAAGTTGAAACAACTACTCAATGAGCAATTGGGTATATTTTAAGAATAATGTGCTACTTCACACTGGGGAATGTCTTAAAGTCTTATACCTCAGACAAATTCAATTTGTTCTCTGGGTTTTTAAATTTTGTTTTGTATGTTTTGGCTGCTCATAAATAATTCTACTGAGTTCTTAAAGAGGAGAAGAAATAACCTGGGAATTACCCTTAGTCGTATGTGCTGTTGCTAAAGGACTAAGTTCATTGTCATGTTTGGACTCTACAGGCTGGAATGTAATGAGGAAGGTCAGGGAATTGATGAGACTTGGCAGAGGAGAGTTGAAAGTACCAGAAGTTAGCAAGAATGATGTCACATTAAAAATAAGTCAGTGGGGGACCAGCAGGTGGTGTGGTGGTTAAGGCGCTGGACTCCTACATGGCTGACTCTGTAGTTCGAGTTCTAAGCCCGGCATCTTGAAAATCATGCCAGGCACTTGAGAATGCATGCCCAAAATCCTGAGAGAAGGGATTTCAGCATAGTCATCCCCCTAGAGAGTGATTACTCATCTTCCCTCTTTCTCATGCTCTCTCCATGTCTCTCTGGTGAGCACGTACTTGCACTTGGCAAACAAAATCAAAACTAAAACATCAATCAGCTAAGGAGCCAGCCCCAAAGCCTAGTGGTTAAAGAAAGCCAGATTCTTCATGGCCAATCACAGTTCAAGTCCCAACCCCTATGGCTTGAAAAATATACCAGGCACATATATGTGTGTGCATGCCCAAATTCCCAGGATGGAAAAGTAAAGGAGAGATTGTGGCATGACCATGCTTCAGTGGCTGTGTCTTCTTCCTATCTCTTTCTCTGTATCTCTGTCTCTCTCTGGTGAGCAAATGTGCCCTCTGGCTATTGAGAAAACATTATCTAAGGACTATGCTCTAGACTCAGAAGATGTGGCCACAAAGGTCCCAAATCCTGTGTTTGAGAGAATGAGACAAGAATTAGGTGCCTGGGTAACTAGAAGTCAGGTTCCAGGTAGGACTCCCTAATGGCATAATAGGCATAAATCTCTAATATCAAAAATTGAACTAGAGGTCAAACGATTGCCTTCTGAGTTAAGGTTGGGAATCCTAGATGCCTCCTGCCCAAGAGCGGAGGCACTAAAGAGTTTGGGGGAGTCATGCACACCCTTTTCTCTCTATTAGTCTCCTAAAGCTACCCTCAAAGAAAAATAATAAAAATGTTCCTTGATAGGTACTATATATATATATATATATATATATACACACAACACACATATACACACACACAGACACACACATATATATATAGTCATTGGTAAAGTCATGGCGCATTTTTGCATAGAAAAACACAGAAAAATATGCCATGACTTTTCCAATGACCTAACACACACACACACACATTTGCTTTTTGTTTCCTGTTTTAAACAGGGTCCTGTTGTGTAATCTTCGTGCCTCAGCCTCATGGGTATCTGGGACCATAGACATGTGCTACTACACCCAACTAAACATATTTTTTAATATTATGTAAAGGATGGAGGGAAAAAGCATATTTAGAGACCGTTGCTGTGTCTGGCCTTCTACCATATATCTAAAAAGAAGTAGTGTGTTTGTATGTAAATTCTACTTTAAGACTATCCCCTGGCCTTCCACAGTTGTCCTGCTCTTCTTGGCCTCCCTCCCTATCTGTCTCTGGTAACCATTTACTGGCCTTAATAAATACAGTAGTGTTATTCCTGCATAGATATCCTAGACCTGCTTCTGTGTCCCAGGCCGACCTTTGGTTTCTAAGTAATACAGAATCACAGTTTACATAGAGATAATGTAGTGATATTATTACCTCCTAGTCTTCAAGACTAAGTGCAAAAAGAGCTGGGACAGAGCTTGGTGGGGGGGAGGCATTTCAATGCAGGTTAACTCCCAACAGAGCCCAGGTTGAGAAGGGCACACAGTTTTCTTAACTCCCAAGGACCCACTGAGGGCCAGTGTCTAAACCTTAAAGTCTTATACCTCACACAAATTCGATTTGATCTCTGGGTTTTTAAATTTTGTTTTTTTTTGGCTGCTCATAAATAATTCCATTGAGTTCTTTTTTTTTTTTTTTTTTTTTGAGAGATTTTCACTGTAGGGTGCGTGCGCTCACCAGACAGACAGAGAGAGACATAGAGACAGAAAGCGAGAAATCACCCCCCAGGGGGGATGGTCACGCTGCAATCCCTTTTCCTCCATTCTCCTCTCGGGATCTTGGGCACGCACGCACACACGCCCGGCATGAGTTTTAAGCCACCGGGTCCGGGACAAGAACCGCGGTCGACTACGTGGGAGTCCAGCAACATAGCCATTACGCTAACTGCTGGTTCCCAATAATTCCATTGAGTTCTTAAAGAGGAGAAATTATAACCTGAGAATCATCCTTAATTGTATGTGCTGTTGCTAAAGGACTAAGTTCATTGTCATGCTCGGACTCTACAGGCTGGAGCGTAATGAAGAAGGACAGGCTCCCAATGTCTATGATGCCTACTGGCCTAGCCCAGGCATTGGCCAGGAGAAATAATAAAACATGACAAAAAGGAATCAGGGAAGAAGAAGAAAGAAAAAGAATCCACCTTAGATAAGCCTAAGTGTCCCTCTTGCTAGCATCTCTCATGATCAGAGCACTGCTCAATATTGCCTGACTACTGGCTCAGTCACAGTGGCACAGGCTGGGGTTGCATAGCAAGCCCGGGTTCAGCTTCTTGATCAACCTAAAGCAGGTTTCACAGTGGTAGACACCAATAATCCTAGTGCGCTGAGAGTCTGGAATGGGAAGATGGCAGCATGATGAGACCCTGCCTAGAATCTCTCTTTCTCTCCCTCTCTTCCTCTCATAAAAGAAATATGCCTGACTACTGAGAACCCTGAGACCATTGCCCATCCAACTCTGAATATCTCTGACACTCCATAACATTTGTAGTTGAGTTACTCCCAAGAAATAGATAGACTTATAACTTGCTCTTAGTTATAAGTTCCAGAAACCATCTCTAACAGTTTTTAGGGAGAAAATTAACTTATTGATTTGAAGGTCCTTGATAGCTGAGTCCCTGGGAGATCTGGGGAGCCAAAAGCAGATCTATATAAGAATCATGACCATTACATGGTAGAACTAGGATGTTCGGGACACTACTGCAGTTGCTACCAAAATGGGTGCTAGACATGGCAACCTGTTTCATTAGCACTCTCAGCACTGAATCAGGAACTCCACCTTTTTTTTTTTTTTAGAGGTTTTTGCTATAGGGCACGTGTGCTCGCCAGACAGACAGAGAGAGACAGAGAGACAGAAAGCGAGAAATCAACCCCCAGGGGGGATTGCCACACCGCAATCCCTTCTCCTCCAATTCTCCTCTCAGGATCTTGGGCACACCCACACATGTGCGCCCAGCGTGAGTTTTAAGCCACCGGGTCTGGGACGCGAACCATGGTCGACTACGTGGGAGTCCAGCGACATAGCCATTACACTAACTGCTGGTCCCCCAGGAACTCCATCTTTATGCACCTGTTGCTACTGCTAGAGAGGCTCTGCCTCCCAACAACACTCATCAATGGGGCCTTCCACAAATATTGAACTGGGAGTTAGAGGCTGGGAAGTTCAAAAGGGGGACTGTATTTATTTGCCAGGGCTGTCATAACAAAATACTACAGGCTGGGTGACTTAAACCAGGTGTCCCCAATTCCTGGGCCACAGACTGGTATTTTTCATCGGTCTGTTAGGAACTGGGCTGTACAACAGGAAGTGAGTGAAGCTTCATCTGTATTTACAGCTGCTCCCCATCACTTGTATTACTGCCTGAGCTCCATCTTCTATCAGATCAGCAGTGGCATTAGATTCTCATAGAAGCCCCCAGATGGGACTGTCTAGTTGCAGGAAAACAAGATCAAGGTTCCTACTGATTCTGCATAATGGTGAGTTGTATAATCATTTTATTATCTATTATAATGTACTAATAAAAATAAAATGCATTATATAAAATATAATGCCCTTGAATCATCCTGACACCACCACCTGGTCTGTGGAAAAATTATGTTCCACAAAACTGGTCTCTGGCGCCAAAAACATTGGGAACCACTGGCTTAAACAACAGAAATTAATTTCTCACAGTTCTAGAAGCTAGAAGTCTAAGATCAAGGTGTTGGTGAGTCTGATTTCTCTTGAAGCCTTACTCTTTGGCTTGCAAAAGACCACCTTTTTGCTGTGTCCTTCTGTGGCCCTTTCTCTTCTTACAAAGACATAAATCAGATGGGATTAGGGCTCACACTAATAGCCTTGTTTTAACTTAATAACCTCTTCTTTTTTTTTTTTTTTAACCTATCTTTAAAGAATCTGTCCCGAGGGCTAGCAGGGCTGGCTACACGGTTCAGCCCTGGACATAGTGACTTGAAAATCACACTGGGTGTGTGGGTGCATTCTAAATCCCAAGAAGAGAATGGAGGAGAAAGGGTTGTAGCATGGCCATCTCACCAGGGGATGATTTCTCATTTTCTCTCTCCCTCTCCAGCGAGTGCATGAGTCCTAAGCAAAAATTTAAAAAAGAAAAGAATCTGTCCCCAAATACGGTCACATTCTTAAGACAGTGGAGGTAGGACTTAAAACATACGAGTTTGAGGAGGGGGGCACAATTCAGCCTATAACAAAGACAAATACTGTCTATTTCCCTGAGTTTGTCACCATGTCTTGGGTATTGCTGGTTTGAGATGGCTTACTACTCCATTCCCTCCACCCTTCAAAGGGCAAACCAGGCTATCCCCCTCCTCTCTACCAGTCTTCTATTTAAGTCTCAGCATACCTGTGGCTGCACTTACCCAAATTAAAACATCTGTAGTTCTTAAACCTCTTGATCTGATAGATTTCTAGATGACCTCTTGAACCCCAAATTGATTCACCTAATGACAGCTAGTTTCTGTGTAAGTATCAACTCATGCCCCAAAGACCAGATGGATAGAAATACCTAGGAACATTTGACTATCATGTTCCCCAAGATAAGCTCTACTAGGACTGGCAAGTGGTGTTGTGATTGGAGTGCTGAACTCCCACATGGCCGACCGTGGTTTGAGTCCTGGACCTGGGGGCTTGCTTTCTCTCTCTCTCTCTCTGCCCTTCTCTGGTCAAGTTAAAATAATAATAATAATAATAATAAAATTAAATAAACAATTCATTCTAAGAAAAGATAAGCTCTGCTTCAGACAGTAGTCCTATTGCCCTTAAAAAGATCACAGTGTATATGCAGTGCTGTTAATCTAAAACGACTAGGTATAGTTGTTGTGTTTTCATTATCAGAGATACACTATTTTCTTTTTTCAATGTACTTCTGGGTCACTAAAGAGTGTTAACCCACTAAAGAGTGTTCTCTATCTAGCTCTCATTCTGCAAATTTTCATAATCTTGTTTTGTAAATTGATAGTCATTAATTTTCCCCAATAGATGGCTGTTAGTAGAAGTGACCTAGCTAAAATTCGGTTTAAAAAGCATGAAATGAGGTTGTTTTATTTATGAGCCCCTACATATACATCTCTAGGCTCAATCCGATGATGACCTCTTTTCTTTAGCCAAATAAAATGTTCTGTCCTTTAGCCCCATGGCTAAGGGATAAAAGATGTGGGGGACATGTAATGCTACTCCCTGCAAGGGAGGAGATTTTAAATGATGAAAACTAATATGGAGGATAGAAGGATAGTCAGAACTAGACTTTGTTTTATTAATTGCCAGAGGGTGTGTGTGCTTATCAGAGAGAGACAGAGAGGAAAAGGGGGATAGGGAGAATACACGCCCTAAAGGGACATTGTCAGGCCACAATCCCTTCTCCATTTCTCCATCCTGTCGGGATTTGGGGCACACATGCACATGTACTCAGCATGTTTTTCAAGCTGCCGGGGCTAGAATTCAAACATTGGTTGGCCATATGGGATCTGGCTCCCTTAACCACTAGGCTATGGAGCTAGCCCAGAACTAGACATTTAAAAAATATGTAAGCAGGGCTTCTGGAGTGGTGGAATTTTTTGCTTGTTTGTTTGCCTTGTTCCGTTTGTTTATTTTCTGCAAGGCAGAAATCTCTAAGAATCATAAGCAAAGTGCAAATGTGTTGGATTATCAGAAAAGTGATAGCATAATCTTTTTATGTTTTTCTATACAAAAATGCATCGTGATTTCTCTGAGAATCCAATATGTTGTGAAGCCATATAAAACTCTTCAGGAGAATAAGACAAAGACCATTTGTGGGAGTTGCTGGAACCATCAGCTGGCCCAGGCACAGGATAACTAGGCATGTAATATTCAGAGATTATTGGCAGGGAGCAGGAGGATGCGAGGAAAGGAACTGGGACCAATGGAACACAACGGTATAATTGTAAGACTCAAGAAAATAAGAGCTAACAGAGTAAGGGAGGGAAAGTGGGTAGAAATATGATTTGGATTCAAGAGGGGAGAGCCAGGGACCAGCAGTTAGCGTAATGGCTGTCGCTGGACTCCCACGTAGTCGACCGCGGTTTGAGTCCCGGACCCTGTGGCTTAAAACTCACGCCAGACGTGTGTGCGTGCCCAAGATCCCGAGAGGGGAATGGAGGAGAAGGGATTGGGGCGTGGTCATCCCCCCGGGGGGGGGGGTGATTTCTCACTTTTCTGTCTGTCTGACGAGCGCACGTGCCCTATAGCAAAAACCTCTCAAAAAAAAAAAAAAAAGAGGGGAGAGCCCAAGTGTGTGTGGGAGCAAGGATAGAAACTACTGAATGAATAAAATAGAGAAAAAAAAGATAGGAAGTGAATGTCCAATTTGCTTTAGTCTAGAATCTAGTCCTTCCAAAGAAGGGCTGAGATCTGAGGCCAGAGAGCAAACGGAGTAGGATGGGCAATGGATGTATGTCGGGGAATCTAGGCGTCCCAACTATATCTGCCCACATACATGGCTTTTAGTAGTTTATCAAAGGCAGAGCAACTTATATCTATTTTATGTTTACCCGGAATGGCCTCATAAAGATGCAATGAGTATTTCCATTTGCTTGTTTGCTGGGTCAATTCTAGGTGTGACAAATAGCCAGCATGCCTGGGAGACCGAGTCAGAAGGAGGTGTGAGAAGCAGTCCCCAAACTTGTCAGACAGAGAAAATTGGGAGTTTGGGACAAATCCAAGTTTAGCATGTTGTCTTGATATGCTAAATCACTAGCAAAACACTGGAATAATATGGAGCTCTCGTGGTAATACAATCTTGGTAGTCTCAAATGATTATGGCTTTGAACCTCTTATTAAGAACTGTGGCCTTGGCTCAGCCATGGTAGCATATGTTGCTAAGACACTGTGCTCTATAAGCTGGGACCACATGGGAGGCCGGAGTTTCATTCTGATGAAACCTAAAGGCCAAGGCCAGGCATAGTGGCACATGTCAGTAATCTCAGCTACTCAGGAGGCTGAGGCAAGAGGATCAAAAACTCAAGGCTGGTCTGAACAACATAGCGAAACTCTGTTTAAGAAAACCCAGCAGGGCTGGTCCTAAACTCTAGTGGTCAAGGGAATCCAGATCCCACATGACCAACCATTTTTCAAGTCACTGCCCCAGCAGCTTGAAAAACGTGCTGGATGTGTGTGCACACACGCCCTAATTCCCAACAGGACAGAGAAAAAGAGGAGAAGGGATAACAGCATGACCATGCCCCATGGGAGTCCTTTGTGCTTTCTCTGTTCCTCTCTCCCTCTCTCTATCTCTTTGGCAATCTGACCTGTTTTCTGGCAATTTAAAACAAAAACAAAAAAAGAGCCAACGGGCCAGCTAGGTGGCAAAGTGGCTAAGGTGGCTGAATTCCAAGCGGCCAAAAATGCGCAGTTCATGTCCTGGACTGAGCGGCTTAAACTTGCCAAGTCCGTGTGCTTGGCAAAAATCCCAAGAGGAGAATGAAGGATAAGGGATTGTGGCATAACCATCCCTCCTGGGAGAGGGGTGCTTTCTCACTTTCTCTCTGTCTCTCTCCATCAAATAGCCACACCCTATAACAAATTTAAAAAAAAAAAGCGAGCATGGAGGCATGTGACTGAGGTCCCAGCTGAGAGGCTAAGGCAGAAGGATTTTTTTTTTTTAGAGGTTTTCGCTATAGGGCGCGTGCGCTCGCCAGACAGACAGAGAGAGACATAGAGACAGAAAGCGAGAAATCACCCCCCAGGGGGGATGGTCACGCCGCAATCCCTTCTCCTCCATTCTCCTCTCTGGATCTTGGGCACGCATGAACACGCGCCCGGCGCGAGTTTAAGCCACCGGGTCCGGGACTCGAACCGTGGTTGACTACGTGGGAGTCCAGCGACATAGCCATTAAGCTAACTGCTGGTCCCTAAGGCAGAAGGATCTTGACACAGTGAGACCTTGTCCAAAGAGAGAGAGAGAGAGAATTATGGAAGGTCTGTAAACTGTATGCAAAGTGCATGCAAAATAGTAGTGTGCGTGTGTGTGTGTGTGTGTGTGTGTGTGTGTGTGTGTGGACTTTTGGGTCATCCAAGCAGGTAGTTTAGTCTTCTAGTGACTGAGAAGTCATCCTTTGGGAGGATGGCCACACCTCAATTCGTTCTCTTCCATTTTCTTCTCAGGATTTTGGGCATGCACACACACACACACACACACACACACACACACACACACACACCAGCGTGTTTTTCAAGTCACTGGGTCTGAGACTTGACCTGCCTAGTTGGCCATGTGAAATCGAGCTGTCTGAACCTTGATGCCACCTGCTGGGCTGCTGGGCTGGCCCTCATTGTTTTATTTTTATATACTCACAGTAAGAATTTTTTTAAATTGCAGTAAAAAAACACATAACATAAAATTTGCCATCTTACCCCTATTTAAGTATAGACTGCAGTTCAATGAACGATATTCACATCGTTGTGCAATAGATCTCTAGAATTTTTCCATCTTGCAAAATGGAAACTATCCTTATTAAACAACTCTCCATTTATCTCAAATTAAGCTGCTCTGTATTAAATGTGTTACCGCAAATTTTGTTACCTTATCTTTGACTTTTCCTCAGTTTTGTTTGCTTTAGTTTATCAGGAGGATAATAAAATGAAACTGGTCTGGGACTTCCTCTGCTTTTGCGATTTTTTCACTCACAGTCCAGTTCAGCCATCCATCTAAGCCTCCAGATGTTCTGACCTGCAATGAACAGAGTTAGGGAATTGGATTGTCAGAGAAAGCAGCAAATAGGCCTGGGCCAACCCACGGGAAGAGCCGATGAGGACAGCTTTGATGGGAGAAAGCTCCCTGCATGGTGAGAAATGAGCTGTCTGGAAGCAGACTGCCCACAATTGGATTCCCCTTCAATGCTTGACTGCTCTGTGCCTTTGAACTGATTTCTTAACTTCTCTGAGACTTGGTTTCCTCTTCTATAAAATGGAGATGATTATAATGCTTACCTTATAGGACTGTTGTGTTACAGAGCACTTCGCCTGGTATATAGTAAGCCCTCAGTATGGATGATTAGCTGCTGTTTACTATTATTATGATGATGATGATTTACTCCTGTGTAATGGCAATGAAAAGAAACCTCTCTAGCTAGGAGTTCCCGGACTGGATATCTATAACTTCATTTCAACATGACCTTATCAGGATGAATAATGACGGATTTGATTGCTTAATTCTACCAAAATCCTAGGCGGAAGGAATGGTTTCAGTCTCGTGGTTTGAAGGGAGTGGGTTGGAGGGATGACCTGAAGCAAAAGCATGAGATTGCTGTCCAATAAGCACATTTCAGCAGCCTCTGAAATGGGCTGGTTTGAAAGTGTCTCTCAATCACACCATCATGGTGTTTCCAAAAGATCTTTTTAAAAGTGCAAATAAATTGCCTAAGGACCAAAGCCAGAAATTTGAACTCCTAGCATTTGACATGTCCATGTGAATTTGTTCCCAGGATTGCTTTTTCCTGGAAACGGCTATTGGCGTTGGCAATAAGCTCAGAGTCAGAGAAAGGACACAGACTCAGAGGCAGTGATGTGCTGGGAAAAGTCTAACAACCAATTCTCTATGGGACAACCTGTTTCCTAGCATGGCATAAGGACCCCCACCACAGTGGATTTCAGCCACCAACCTGGCACCCTTGAATGCAGACTTGGGAAGAGATGCTCAGTAGCATCCCGTTCTATAGCACTCCCATTATGCAAATGCAGTAGACCTAAATACCTTCACAAGCACAGCTGACATTAAAAGTAGCACAATAATTAAGTAGTGGTAAGTTTTGAGTATTTATTACTTTGGTTTTAATGCAACTTATTGAATGATGGTTTATACATGATTTAAGTTTAACTCCTTTTAAAATCAGAATAATGGCTGTCTTTAACAACTGGCTTGCAGGGTCAGGCAGGGGCACAATGGTAACGCAACTAGACCCACATGAGAAAGGTCCTAGGTTTGCATCCTGGGACTTTCCTGAGCATGCCAGGTGCGTGCACACGTGCCCATGGTCTCAGCTGGCTGAGACTGGGCTACATTGCAGCATGAAGACCCTGTTTGAGGTTCCCGTCTCTCTCTCATGGAACAAAGAACCATATTTTGAAAAAATCAGCTTGCAAGACTTCTGAAATCCTAACAATCAACTCTTGTGAGCCAGTGTGAGCTAGTATGAGCCAGCTCCAGCACACCGTGGTCAGACCCTGCTTTGTGTTTGGTTGATCAAGGTGAAAAGATTCATCTGGGTTTGTTGTCCCAAAGCCTCCAGATCATAGAAATCACAACCCTCTAGTCCAGTCAAGCCAGCTACTTTCTTTCTTCCCTCTACACTTGTTCTCCCATTTCTGAACACTCCAATCACTCCTCAAAACATGTCCATATCACCAATCTCTACTTCTCTTCCTCTAGTCCAAACCTTAAGGGTCCCCATGGGCCCAGCATCAGACATCAGGTTAGGCTGAGAAGACTCCCAGGCCATCACTCAATGAACCCTGACTTGGCCAGCAATCTGAGTCCTCATCAGTAGGTCCTCTTCCCATCACACAAGAACCTGTTGCACAGACCCCCATGGAGATCAGCTGGTGATTTCAACCAGAATAAAACAAACATGTGAGAAACTGGGTCCTGCTTCCCTGTAAGGGACTGCTATGCCGTAAGCCTTGTGCTCTACCAGGCTGAACTGCTCATGATGTTCCACACTACTGGTCAATATTCTTTCTATGGGCCATCAAATTTTTTCATGTGTTGCTCCTTATGCCCAGAATGTTCTTCTACCTCTCTTGATTGTCTCACCTGCTGGTTCGTAAGTGCCTTTTTTGTAAGGTACCACCACAATCTGTGTAGTGAATTGGTCTGTGTTTTCTTCCCTAAGTTTTGAGTCTCTCAAAGAGAGGGCAGTGTTACATACTTTGCTGTAGCCGAATGCCTGACATATGAGTGTCTTGTAGACATTTGTTCTATTAATGAATGAATGAATGAATCAGCGTTCTTAATGCCCTTGTAAGGGCTGGGTTAAGCATTACCACTTGGGCACACACACAACCATGTATGGCGTGAGGTTTGAGGCTGAGCTCTGGAAGTTGCTACAAGTGAACATCCTAACATTTAAACCTTGAGGTAGGCATGAGTACTAGAATTCACCTTTCCTGTTTTAAAAATCCTTTCATCTATGGATTTATAGCTCTGTAGAGCAGGTAGCTGGCTAAAACCCTTCCTTTAGCATACCTGGCCCCCAGCAAGAAGGACTGGGCTAACAGCCTTCTTTTCTTTGTGAAGATGTTCCATTAAGGGGCTTTTAAAACTTTCAGGAAGGGATCCAGCAGATGGTGTAGCAATTATGTTGCTAGACTCCCACATGCCAACCACGGCTCAAGTCCCAGACTTGCTGGCTTGAAACTCACACAGGGCATGTTTGTGTGCATGCCCAAGATCCTGGGAGGAAAATGGAGGAGAAGGGATTGTGGCATGGCCATTTCTTGGGGTGGGGGGTGCGGGGGCAGTGATTTTTCTCTCTCTCTCTCTTGGGAGTACACACGACCTAAGGCAAAAACCTCTTTAAAAATTTCAGGAGGGGCCAGCTGGTAGTGTGATGGTTATAGTACTGGACTCTCACTTTGCTGACTGTGGCTTGAGTCCCAGACCCAGCAGCTTGAAACTCATGCCAGGCGCATGTGCATGCATGTCCAAAATCCCTAGAGGAGAAGGGACTGCAGCATGGCTATCCCCACTGGGGAATGATTTCTCACCTTATCTTTATACGTCTCTGTCTGTCTCTCTGATGAGTACATGAACCTTTATAGCAAAAATTTCTCCAAATATATATATATATATATTCAGGAAAAATCAAAATAGACCAGGCACTTGATGGGATTGCTGAGTCTATGAACTAGTGCTGAAAGCTCTTTCTTTTCCTCTTCCCATTAAACAAGATAATACATGTCTATTTGGAGAAGGGGTATTTTGAGGATCTGTCCTTTGAAAATCAAGGCTGAATATGTTTTGATGTCCTGCCACAGAGGGCCATATTTGGTCAAATCAAAATGATGAGAGGAAGTCTAGGCTCTACTAGGTGACTAATGATTATAGCTGGGCTAGCACTTGTTGATTGGTCACTATGAGCCAGATAAACATCGTCTCATGTAACCCTTGCAACAATCCTATGAGGCCGATACTATTATTCCCATCATTTTATAGATGTGGAAACTAAGACGCAGAGCATTATGTGATTTCTTTAAGATCACATAGATAGTAAGTATTGGAGGCAAGATTGCAACTTAAAACTTCGGACTCTCTTGCCTGTTCTCAACCACCACACTTTACTAATATTTGATGGATGGATGAACAAATTAATGTAGTGAAAAGCATTGTGGTTTTGAGCACCATCTGTCCTGGATCCAGATACCAAAATCTGATTTTATTTCTAGCTGGGATAGTGATCCCAACTCCTCTCATGATCACCTGACTGACTGAGGATGGGGGAAAGTGTCTAATCTGGCAGATGTGATACTCAAGGACTCCTTTTGCCCAGTCTAAGGCAACGTGCCTCAGACACATGAAACCAAACTTCTGTGAGTGGAGATGGCAGCAGATTGTTTGAGAGAAAATCTCCTAACACAGAAAAGCAATCTAAAGAGAAGTTGGGGGGGGGGGGGGGCGGAGAAAAAATCCACAATTTGGCCTTTCTAAATAGTCTGTAACTACTTTAAAAATTGCTAGACAAGGTTTTCCACCAGTAGTCTTATAGTTTGAGGTCTTGGGTTTAGATCTTTGATGGTGAAAGGTAAGAGGGAGGGAATCAGGGGAAAAAAGAAAGAAGTAAAACATTTAACAAACACAAAATGGAAAATTATCGGTTGAAGAGAATATGTATTATGGTAATATCTTGGATTGAGCCAATATACAGTGTATTCTGGATGGGAAAAATAATTCTGTATGCAGTAATAATATATAATGAATGAATTTTTAAAAAATAATTTTAAAAAATTGCTACATGATGCATGCACTCATGAGAGAGAGAGAACCTCCCAGTGGGATGTGGTCATAGCACAGTCTCTTTTCCTTCATTTTTCCATCCTATCAGGATTTGGAGCACACAAACATGTGCCCAGAATGTTATCCAAACTGTCGGGGCTGGAATTTGAATTACGGTTGGCCATGTGAGATCCAGTTCCTTATTCACAGGGTTTAACTATACAGTATGGAACCGGCCCTGTAGCTGCTCTAAAAATGAGATCTTTGGCCCAGCTTTGGTGGTGCAAGTGGGAGGAGGCCACCGCATTGTGGTAGAGGTTGCATAGAAGACCCAGGCTTTGTTCCTGGACCAACCTAAATAGGAGTGTGCTGTGATCCTAGCTGATAGTGAGCCTGGGGCAAGATTATGGCATGGCAAGATCCTGTCAAGAAATTCTCTCTTTTTCTCTGATTCCCTTGTTCCTTCTCATGCTCTCTCTCTTATATAAAAAAAGTTTTTCCCATTGAAAGCTCTGTCTCCAAGAAGCCCCATCAAAACACTCATTAGGTGACAAGGGAGTGGGTTGAATGTGCACCAATTTTAGACTTTGTCCTATTTTGGCTACTAACTCATGGAATGACTTGAATGTTGTTGTACCTCCATAGTTCTCTTATCTGCAACACAAGAATACTCAAGTAGCTACAGAGGTGGGTAAGGAGAAGGAAGAGCTAGGCAAGCTACGTTGACAATTGCAGGGCCCCTGAGTTCATAATTATTAGTGAGAGAAGCCCTCATAGAGGAAGGTGCCAAAGACAGAAGAGGCAAGACTTTGGGGAAGCAGAATGTAAAAGAATACCCTAGGACACATGAAGGAAAGCCTGGGAAGTGAGGAGGGTGACAGGCTTCATGAAAGGCAGCCTGACTTGCAGGATAAAAACAATGCCTATGGGCTCCCATGGTCTGGATTCCAAGTCCAGCCTCCTAGCTGCATAACTTTGAACAAGTCACTTTATTCTCCCGAGTCACAATGTCTTCTTTTGTAAAAGATACGTAATGATAGCACCCATCTCAGTATGAAAAAAAGATAATGTGTGGCCAGCAGGTGGCATAGTGGTTAAGGTGCTGGACTCCCACATGGTCAACCACAGATCGAGTCTCAGACCCTGTAGCTTAAAGCTTACCCCCAGGTACATGTGCATGCATGCCCAAAATCCTGAGAGGAGAATGGAGGAGAAAGGATTACAACGTAGCCATCCCACCCGGGGAGTGATTTCTTGTTTTCTGTTTCTCTGTCTCTCTTTGGCAAGTGCATATGCCCTATAACAAAAATCTCTCTCTCAAAAAAAAAAAATAATGCTTAGCATCTAGCACATAGATAACATCCAACAAATGGTTACTGTCATCAAGACCAGATTCTACCAGGAATCTACAAGCTTAGTTGTTCTTCTAGGTCAGTGGCACTGCATGATGAGTGGCTCATAATAGTTGCTAAGAGTGTAGACTTGGGCTAGTTAATGGCATGGTGGTTAAAGCAGCTGAATCTCACATGGTCAACTGTACAGTTCGACTCCTGGACCCACTGGCTTGGAAAATACACCAGGCATATGTTCATGCATGCCCAAAATCCTGAAAAGAGAGAAATGGAAATGAAAAGATTATGGCATGATCACCCCATGGGGAGTGCTTTTTCATTTTCCCTCTCTCCTTCTCTCTTTTTCTCTCTCTGGTGAGCACATGAGCCCTCTGGCAAAATTTCTTTAAAAAAAAGAGCATAGGGAACCAGCAGTTAGCGTAATGGCAATGGCTATGTCGCTGGACTCCCACGTAGTCGACCGCGGTTCATGTCCCGGACCCAGTGGCTTAAAACTCACGCCGGGCACGTGTGCGTGCGTGCCCAAGATCCCGAGAAGAGAATGGAGGAGAAGGGATTGCGGCGTGACCATCCCCCCTGGGGGGTGATTTCTCACTTTCTGTCTCTATGTCTCTCTCTGTCTGTCTGGCGAGCGCACGCGCCCTACAGTGAAAATCTCTCCAAAAAAAAAAAAAAGCATAGGCTCTGGAATCACTGTGGGCTGTGGTCCAGTTTTCCACCAGTATAACCATAGGCAAGCAACATAACCACCTTGTGCCATAGACTACTTACCTGTAATATGGAATAGAGAACTACTCATAGACTATAGTGGTGTTCTAATGACAAACTATGTGTTAAAAACCTGAAAAAAAAAACACCTAGAAAGAGGGGCTGGCAGCAGGTGGTGTGGTGAAGGCAGTGGATTCCCACATGGCCCACGGCAATTTGAGTTCTGGACCTGGCGGCTTGCTTTCTCGTGTTCTCTCTTTCTCTCTCTCTCTCTCTGTCCCTCACTGGTCAAATTAAAAAATAAAGAAATGAAGATAAATATAATATTTCTTAAAAAAAAAAAAAAGCCTAGAAAGAGCCCAGCATGTAATGAACATTCAATGGCCTTAGGGTCAGTGACGAGCTCAACAAGGGGCTCCTGGTACACTGTCTTTTCTGGGACTAAGCTACAGACTGAGGATGTAAAAACATGACTTATATATTCTGAAGACATAACCACACTCTTAGTTTGGGTATAAGTGGCAATCCCAATGAGGATGAAAGATTGAGTCCATAGTCAATATGGGAAGAGGACGCATGGATTTCTGCCCAGGAGATGTAAAGGTAGCCACTTTAGTTGTCATGATTAGCCATTTTTATAACCCCTCTCTCCCTGTCTCTACGTCTTCTTCTCTCTTCCTTCTCTCTCTCTCTCTCCAACAGGAACTCATCACTGTAGACTGGGTAAGCAGAAGGCCTTATCTCCCTCGGTGGACATAAGGCCTCCTCAACTCTAACCACTGGTCTTCTTATGAAAACGCTCATTTGGGCTTATATAAAGATCACAGGGTTCTGAGAATGTTGCATTGCCTGCTAGGAATGGTGATAGATATCATGAAGGGCCAAACGGGCAGCGATCTCCCCTGTTCCCATGACTGCATGGAATATCCCCATAATGCAATTCTAAAATCCAAGAAAATCAAGATTTAAATAGCAAAACTGGATTTAGGGCAAGTGGGCTATTTCAGGACTTAATTTTGCTGCATATATGGTATCCAGAAATTGTTGATATTGGCTTACTGAAGAGTAGGCAGTATTGGGACCAGCAGTTAGCGTAGTGGCTGTGTCGCTGAACTCCCATGTAGTCCATCACGTTTCGAGTCCCGGGCCCGGTGGCTTAAAACTCATGCTGGACGCGTGTGTGTGCGTGCCCAAGATCCTGAGAGGAGAATGGAGGAGAAGGGATTGCAGCGTGGCCATCCCTCCTGGGGGGTGATTTCTTTCTCTCTCTCTTTCTGGCAAGCACATGTACCCTATAGCAAAAACCTCTCAAAAATTTTTTTTAAAAAAAGAGGCAGTATTCTGGAAGGGGGTGCAGTTTGAGGAGTGCTGCACTTCAATAAATGGAGGGAAGAATTTTTCAGGCCTTTTTAACACGCCATTAATATTTGCTAATAACCAGGTATGAGTGTACAAGAAACATGGATGCCAGTCAATGTGAGCACAGGCTGAAATGTGAAGATCAGTAACACAAAACTGGAGTAGGTAGAAGGAGGCTCAGAGTTAAGAGATGAACCTGAACTTGGAATCCTCTCCTTGACCAGGATATACCTCAAAATGGAACTGACCACAGACATGTCTGCCTAGGAAGTTTCTGCATTACTTGAAATAAGTCAGTACAGAGAGTATTGACATCAGCTCCTTCCTATCCCATCTGAGCTCCTCCTGGGAATGAAAGTTTTCAAAATAAGAAGGAGAACTTTAGTCTTTTGCAAGCTTGTGGATCTAGGGCATTTTTCCTCCCCTTTTCTTGCTCATCTCTCATTTTGTGGTTGGAAGTTACCTTTGGTCTTGGAGAACTCAAAAGGAGCCAGAATAGATCCCAGAGGAGAGGAAGCACAAAACGCTGGCTTTGCTTGTACTTGAGGCCTAGGGAACAACTGTGAACAGGACCTTCTTTTTAGATGGCCCAATCCAGTTCTCCAGAGAGAAGTGTGTGCATGTATTCTGGGCAGGACTGTCTTGGAAGGAAGCTTGAGCCTTTGTCTTAACTGGACTCTATCTCATGAGAACCAGAAAGTGGCAGACTGGCACAGAAGGGCCCAGTCCAATAGAGCCAAACATTCCCTCTGGGCGCTAATTGGGCAGAAGTTTGGATTTTTCTCAGTTACCCCAAATATTTTGTTACAAGGTTAGGAATTTTTTCTTTTTCTATTTTTCTTTCTTTTCTTTTTTCTTTTCGGAGAGGTTTTTGCTATAGGGTGCATGTACTCGCCAGAAAGAGACAGAAAGTGAGAAATCATCCCCCAGGGAGGATGACCATGCTGCAATCCCTTCTCCTCCATTCTCCTCTCGAGATCTTGGGCACACACACACACACACATGCGCCTGTGTGAGTTTAAGCCACCAGGTCCAGGACTTGAACCGCAGTAGACTCTATGGGAGTCCAGTGGCATAGCCATTACATCAACTGCTGGTCCCTTCTTTTCTTTTTTTGAGGGATTTTTGCTATAGAGCCCATGCACTCACCAGAGAGACAGAAAGTGAGAAATCATTCCCCAGGGGGAATGACCACACTGCAATCTGCAATCCTTCTTCCTCTATTGTCTCCTCAGGATTTTGGGCATGCTTGCACATGTGTCTGGTGTATTTCAAGCTGCTGGGTCCTAAACTCAAACCAGTTGGCCATGTGGGAGTCCAATGCCTTAACCACAATGCTACCTGCTGGCCCCTATCATTGGATTTTTTAATAGTCCTTACCTTCCTGTGTCCTTTATCCTCAGTGGTAAAATGGAACTTGTATATATACAAGTCATCAGTGACATGAGAGTCAAATCAATACTGTAGAGAACGAGGGGTGCTGGGGGAAGCTCTCTTACTGGGGTCAGCTTGGTCAATATTGCTCATTGTCCCAATTAATTTTATCAATCTTCCAGTCAAAAGGTCCATGCTTTGGGCCTTAAATCTACTGCTGATAAACCATTTAATTAAAATTAAAACATGCAATCTGCTTTCATGAACATTTTATAATGTCAAAGAAAACAATAGGTGGTGTGTTCTGCTATGAGCAAACCCAATGGATGGATGAATGGATTTACAAAATAAACTAGGGGTAGATTATTGACAAAACGCTTCGACATAATTTAAATAACAAGCTTCTCTGATGCATTTTTCAAAAACACACTTCATTTATGGCCAGTTTTTCAGAACACTGATCAGTCACATCAATCGTCTCATGCCTGCCTCACTGCCCAGTCTATAGGAGTCTGCTGTCTGAGTGCAGGTCTGTTTCCTAAAAGGATCTCTGGTCAGATATATTACAACCAATAGAAAGAAGAACAAAATAGTTATGCCCATAGCTTTCCTTTCTATTCAGCTGCTAGTCAAGTTACCCTGAATCTAGTTGGGGAATTCTCTCCCTAAGGTATAAATACAGTTTTGTTAGATACCAAGTGAGACAACAGGAAACATTTTTTAATGAACAAACAACTTTTACAGAGACCATCTATATCACATGGTTATTACAACAGGGATGAGCTGAAATTCTATGTGTACAGATTTGGAGGAAGGAAACCCCTAAAAAGAAATGAAGCATATAGAGGTAGTTGAATAGCAACATGGGGAAATAAAAGCATTGTTCTTAATTCCCTTCAGTTCATTACAGTGCAAGAGTAAAACGGTTGCTTAACAAATGGGAAACAAACACACATACATTTGCCACTGGTGAGGTGGCTTGCTTGATATTTTAATCCTGGCATTACTGAAAACCGCATGAAATGGTGAAACTCCTTTAAGATAAGCCTATGGGGCCACACTGACCTATTTATTCTCTTAGTTTGCTGCTCATTGTAGTTGCTTTAACAATCGATAAATGTTAATCGGCTTTGAAAAGGATGCGTAAGATACAGAGTTGCTTTGTAAACTTCTGTTAAATCACGTTTGCTGCACATATTTTTAAACGGCTACAGAGTCATGAAGCAAAAGCTTTAAAGTGACACCAGGAACAGAGATTACAGGCACTTCTCTCTGGAGGTTGACTTAGCATGTTCAGAAAATTTCTTCATTTTGTCTCTGGATGTGCATAACCCAGATTATTAAATAGTTGAACAGAGTAATAAGTGGGAGTGATCATTCTAAGATGAACTGAATGTGTACATTTTACAAGGCTCCTTTTCCTTCTCCTTTCTGCACAAATGGGGCACAAATTGAAGCCCATGCAGCCAGCTGCTTTATAGATCTGTCTTCAATCACGGCTCACAACTTCACTTCTCAGGCCCAAGAACGGATTCTTCCATTATTTGGGCTGCCTTCCATTTGCATCTTTGTCATACACCTCTGCTGTGATTCTGCCTTGGTGAGTGGAAATGGATGTGAAGTCGACACGTGAGGAACTCAAAGGATGAGTCCCTGAAGAAAACTCCCATCTTGGAATGGAGTTGGCGTGGGGAATCCAGTCCCCAGGGATTGTAGTCCATCAACAGTATGCAATCTGTTGACGGTAAGAGACCTCTGGGTGCTGTGAATCAGCCTTAGGAGCTCTGCCACTCCAATGGCCAAGTCACAGGGGATTATCTGAGCCCAGCCAGCTCCACGGGCAGAGCTGGAAGTGCCACACAAGCAATCACTCGGCTTGCCCCTTGCTCTGGAAGCAGCATGGGGTCAGCAGCAGCCTGCCTTAGGAAAAGGCAAACCGTTGAAACAGTTAATTCCCTGCCTACCCCCTAAGTCAGGGGTAAGCATTCCTTTTCCAAGTTGTCTACAGAAAAATTGTTTCTTCATTTTCTACATTTTGCTGGTTATTTACTAGCAGCAGCAGTACGGTACAAAGCAGAAAGGCATGATGTCTGCTTGCTACCTAGTGTAAGTTTGTCTGTGTGTGTATCGCACACATGCACAGACAGACAGAAAAACAACCTACTAGGGAAACTGGGTCAGTCACAATAGCCAAGAAAATGAACCAAATACATGGCACTATCTACCAAGGGGGAAGTCTTGTCCTTCTGGCCTAGATTTTGCTCTTTTTTTTCTGTATACTCTTCACTCCCAAGCTGCATAGCAAGAGCAATTGACAAGTGGCAAAAACGATCAAGTCCAATTGATTACCCTACTTAAATATATCCCAAATACCAAAGCCAAGGCTTAGCCTTGCATCTTGCCTCCCACCATGACTGAAACAACAACTTCCTATAAAACCACCAACCACAGATCAAGGCTGAGAGTCAAGTTAGGGGAAGTCTGCCTAGCTTGGATCTACATTTGCTGGACTTAAGAACTTGCTTAACAAGGGAAAGTATTCCTTGATATGGAACTTCATTAAGAAATCAAGTTTCTCTTGGGCCGGCAGGTGGTACGGAGGTTAAGGCAGCTGGATCCTATATGGCTGGCTGCTCAGTTCAAGTTCCAGACCCAGTGCTTGAAAAACAAGCCAGGTGGGTGTGCAGTGATATCCAAAATCCCAGGAGGATAATGGAGAAGGGATTGTGGCATGGCCAACCCTCCTGGGAGTGATTTCCCACTTCTCCTCTCTCTCTAGCAAGTGCATGTACCCTATAGCAAACTTTAAAAAAAAAAAAAAAAGAACAAAAAAACAACTTCCTTTTCTACCTAGATTAAGTAGAGATGTGTTGGGTAACTTAATCTATGTCTTTCCCTTGTGAGCTTCTGGGATGCTTTTGTGATTTGATTACTATGCCTGTTTAATAAAATTATGCATAACATAAACTATTTACAATGATAAAAATCTGTCAAGTAATGGGTTCAAAATCAAGCCTGGCCACTTACTATGCCATGTGGGAAAACTAACATTTGGAGCTGCAGTTTTTCTCTTCCATAAAACAGGGATAATTAACGGCTCTCATGATGTTGATGTGAGAAGTAAATGATTGAGTAAGCTCAGGTAAGTGCAATCACCTGGCACAGCAGATTCTCAATACATTTTTGTTGAATCTTTTTTTTTTTTGGGGGGGGGGCACGTAAAGAAATACAATGAACTAAGCATAAAAGCCATAGACTGGAAAACCCCATCACCCTGACATGGGCAAGATTCTCAGCACACTTTGGAGAACAGAGAGTGAGGAGTTGGTTATTCTACTGGAGCTAGAACTTAAGGCTTTCATTGTGTCAGAAATCCCAGTCCTCCAACAGTACTTTTTAGCCCTTATTGAAATGGGGGGAAATTGGCTGGTATAGGACACTGGTCCCTACCCTTAACACTTGCTTGTTCACTTTCCCAGACTTAAGCCCCAAAGCAATTATGTATACATCACAAGTCTTGGCCCCCAAATCAGTGGTGTGGATTTCCACAACCAAGTTTAAAGGGATTTCAAGTGGGTAGTGTGCAAAGGCAGTGTCTTATGCAAACACAAGCCTCCGATGATAGTCTGTAACTATGACTACTCTAATAACCGCTATTATTGGTTGAATGTCTGCTATGCATGAGGCACTACACTAAGTGATTTATGTATCTCATTTAATGTGCACAACCACCTTATACGTAGTATTTATAACTTCCATTTCATAAATGAGGAAACGGGGGCTCAGCAAAAGTTAAATCACTTGCCAAAAGTAACACATCTAGTAAGCAGAGAAACTAATGGCCTTTTGTTGCATTTCCACCAAATAGGAAACTTCTGTATGAGGACTGCGTTATGACATGGTTGGACTCCAGGTGGGGAGGAAGGAGCCTTTGATTTCCTGTACCCTTAGCTTTGTAGAGTTGGCTTGGGTAGTAGTCATGGCTACAATTCTACATATCCACTTCCATTCTTCACCTGGCTGGGCTGGCTCCAAACAGATCTACATGATGGCCCACATGGCACAATTCATCCCTTCCCTGTCCTAATTTTGTCACTCTGCCATTATAACACTTCCATACTTAGGGTATGTCTCAGGTTCTCCTGACAACTGAGGAATCAAACTAGCATTAAGTGAGTTACTCTGACCATAGTTACTCTGACCTCCTCACTCTCTGTTGTCCCCCATATTGAAATCTTGGGCCCACTGCAACTAGGAGGAAACACAATTGTTCAGATAAAACCAGAGATTAATTGCCTGACTCCTAGAAAAGGCCTTTTAAAGGGTTCTATCCTATCTGACTTCTTTACACTAAGAAAGAGTCCTTCATCAAGTGCTTCCACACATGCTAGCCCAGGTCTTTATCCTCAGGACCCTGAGAAGACGTGAGGTATGGAGGGTAGTTGGGCATGGCTGTGATGTACCATACTGAAAACCATTCCCATTTTATCCTTCTTTAAAAGAAATTTTGCTCTAGAGCACATGTGCTCGCCAGAGAGAGATAAGGGGAATGTGGAAAAGCACCACCAGGGGGCCTGCCACATCACAATCCCTCCTCTTCCATTCTCCTCTTGGGATTTGGGGTACACACGTACCTACACCTAGAGTGTTTTGTAAGCTTCCAAGTCTGAGACTCAAACCATGCAGTTGGCCATGTGGGATCCAGCTGCCTTAACCACCATGCAACTGCCTAGCCTGAAAGCCATTTCCTCTGAAGAGTTCATTATTATCTTGACTAAAATACTATTCCTAGCTGCACTGGGGAGAAACTAGGTACACTTATAATTAGATTGCTGAAATAAATGCCCATAATAGATTATGATAAAAATATTCTTAATTCTTCTTCATTCCAGAAAAATCCTTCAGCCTGGTTCTGTATTACACACAGAAAATAGATCATTTTACTTTACCCTAGCATATACCATAATCTATGCCAAATCTCTTTAAGTATTTTGAATTGTTTAATTCAAGCTCAACAAGGTGGGATTTGTGAAGATAGATAATCTAAACATTATTCTGGCCTTCCTTCAAACATCCAAATTGATATATATGGAAGTAGTCCAAGAACTGGGGCCAATGCAGTAAAAAAGTGATTAAAGTAAAAATGGCACATTTCCAGGATTGCTACTTCCCCCTAGGTACATGGTAAACCAAATTAATAAATAAAGCAACAGACATTTCAGTTATGTATACTTAAATAGTTACAAACATACACATAGGAAAAAAGGATACAGTAGTGCAAAAAAATAAATTATTGAAACAGAAAGAAGTATGGACATTATTTTACACAATGCTCTATAAAACCTGAACCATTTGGAATGAGACCTCAAGTCAGTGAAATAATGCAGCAACATTATTAGTATCTTTGCTTCACATTTCAACCACATATTCATTTATGAAAGAAAGAAAATTAAAGCAAAACCACTTTAAACTTTCGGAACATTTTATGTTAAAACCTATTATGTTTTTAAAACACCTCTGCTGTTTATGTAGTTGTGCAGCATGTCAACAAGCATCTTAAGACAGAAAGTTTCAAACAGGTCACATTCTCTTGGTCTTTCTACTCATCAACAGCAGGGTGATACCTTTGTTTCATACCTCCTTCTGTTAAGATGTTATTGCAATTAGATATATTTACAAGCAGACTCCCATGGGGAAGCAGGGAGGGTGGGAACTCCTCTTCAGCAATCCACTGTCACTAGTTTTGGTTTCGGGACATAAAGGCCAGGACTCGCCGAATACCATTCAGTCTATCCTTTAAGGACCTCATTGCTAGGAACGGGAGCTGGGCTCGGCTTTCCAAGGGAAGAACTGCTAATGTCCACCAGCACCAGGCTGGGCCATTCGGGTTAATCTGCAACAGAGAAACACAATGGGTTCAACCTATTCCCATGTAAGCAATATCGGCCTATCGGTTTCCAAAGGTTCTAGGTAAACATCCCACATGGAACTAATGTGTGTGGCAGAGTCTGCTAATTTCTTCCCATATCTATTTCCCTCTTATTTTAGCTGAGCATGTAGCCACCAAGGAAAAGAAAATTCTCAGCCTCCCTTGCAGCTAAGGCCACGAGATAAAGTTCTGGCTAATGAGATGTAAAGGGAAGTGACAGATGTAACTTGCATTCTGGGTCATGCTCTGCGGAAAGATTTGCCTTCTACTTTCCTCTCTCTTTCCCCTGGCTAGAATATGGTGGACATGGTGAGGATAAGCCTTCTTCAGTCAAGAAGACAAGAGGTTGGGTTGGCCCTGTGGCCTAGTGGTTAAGGGAGCCAGATCCTACATGGCCGACTGCAGCGCGAATCTTGGTCCTGGTAGCTTGAAAAACACGTCAGGTGCATGTGCATGAGTGCTCAAAATCTGACAGGATGGAGAAATGGAAAAAGAGGAGTTATGGTGTGACTGTGCCTCATTGGGGGAAGGTCTTCTCTTGTTCTTTCTCTTTCTCTCTCTCTCCTCCTCTCTCATGCACATGCCCTCCGGCAATTAAAACATAAAAACAATGGCAACAGCCTAAGGATAGTAAAAATTTGTGATTCAAGAGCCTGGGTCCCTGAATGCTCTCCAGGAACAGAGGAGCTGTCCTAGCCCTCCGGGACTTATGCCCTCTATCTCATTTAAGCTAGTCATTTTTGGTTTCTGTTATAGCAAACAAAATAATATCCTAAGAGATAGCCCATATCTCCCAGACAGTGTGATTTTATGTGCTGGAATATCCACGACTTAATTCTCTTTCTCTTCCAAAAATCTGTTTAAATCTCTTTGGACTGATGTATACAACATTCAGTCCTTCATTTTCCCTGCACCCTTAGGCTCTGCATGTCTCTTAACTCCCTTCATCTCCTTGCTCTAGCTGAAGGCGATAGTCCAGCCATACCGTGTTACCATACAGGGCCATGGCTATCCTCTCTGCTCAAACGAAAGTCAATGATATCAGTCCCAAAGAGCTGCAATACCTATTTTGCAAAAATTCTAATTACAAAACATTTTCACATTAGAAATGTATTTCGCCCCTAGGTTTCCTTAATAAAGAGCTTTCACAGTCCACATACATCTTTTATCAAAATCCCATTCGTAAGCAGCTTCCTAGGCATACATTTAAGATATTGCCGATTTATTTCCTGCTAAGCCTGAAGTGAGTCTTCTGCCCACGACTCTCAGAAGCTGGCTTTAGGACTGTGAAGAACCACATTTTGGTCAAGCCACCTAACCCTGGAATGATCTGATCCCAGTTGGTTCGTCTGATTTCCCCCAAATCTCATGCCCTCTTTGCTTCTCTGTGCCTGGAACTTCATTCGGATTCATTAGGATCCCTCCCTGAAGTCTACACCACGTGCTCCTCCTTATATTCAGTTGTGAATATTAGACTGACATCCTAAACTTTCTCCCTTAGGGTCATCAACCAAGATATGTAAGCTGATGTTTTACTTGTGATGGTTTCTAAGAAAGCTCTTCTGGAAGCTTAGAACATTCTTATTTGTGGGATCACTCAGGCTGCAGCATTATCTGGAGCAAAGAGGACGGGTTTTTGTTTTTGTGTTGTGCTGGTTCTGCTGCCACCAAAGCCACATGATAACAGAACTAAGAAGGAAATGCAACCCACGATTTCAGCTTTGTGTGTCATTAAGCTCTTATGAATCACACTGTGGCATCTGTGTTTTCTCCTTTGGAAGTTGCTATTATCCTCTCTGATCTGTCTTCTGCCTGGCTGGGGAAGAATGCTTCCCAGAAGGTGAAGGAGAACATTAAGCCCGATCGTGAGCTTGCTCAGAGCTATGCTGGAGTTCTGAGTCACTTTGGCCCAGGGCCAGGTGCTGGGTCACCGGGAAGCACTAACCCGGCTTTTGCTCTTCAGTACTCACGATGCCTTTGCATGGGGGAAGGGTGTCACCTTTGTAGTCTGAGACAGCACATTTCAGGGAACAAACTGGTGTTTTAGAGCCTCAGAATGCAAGAGGAAGAGGGGATTTTAGAGACTTCCTCACCCACTTCCCTCATTTCAGAGAAGGAAGAAAAGCTGAATAGCAAGGGACCAAGCCAAAGTCACACAGCTAGAGAGAAAAACAGAATGAGTCTTTTGACGGAAAAGTCAGATTTTTCTATTGTGCTAGAGTTGGGAAGCAGTCTAAGTAAAGAATTAAGGAAGAGATCTCCTCATCCACCTCACTCATTTCAGAGATGGAAGAGAAGTTGAAAGGAAAGGACCTTCCCATGGTCACATAGCTAAGGAGATAAGCAAAACCAGACTTTGACAGAAAAGTCAGATTTTTTATTGTGATCAATTTGGGAATGAGCATAAGTAAAAAATCAAGAAAGTTACAGGAATAATGATGTAGGGGAGCCAGCTCAGAATATGGAAAAAGGTGATGGTGAAGAAATATCCGGTTAGGACCTGAAGCCTTGTCCTAGAAAGTGTTCCCAGAAATGGAACTCCCTGCAAGTATCCCTGACTTATACCAGGCGAATAAAGTGTGGTGAATTTTAACTACCTCTACTTTTCTGAAGAGCCTCTGGTAGGTGATTTGGTTTCACAAATTGACCTAGACCCTCAGAAGAAGACTGATGCAGCAGAACCTACTTCTTTTTTACTTTTTTCTATAGAGTGCATGCACTTGCCAGAGAGAGACTGAGTCAGAGAGAGACAGACAGAGAGGGAAAGTGAGAAATCATCCCCCCAGGAGGGATGGCATGCTGCAATCCCTTCTCCTCCAGTCTCCTCTTTGGGCACATACGCACACTCACCCAGTGTGATTTTTCAAGCCACTGGGTCCAAGACTTGAACTGCAGAGTTGGCCATGTCATCCAGTCACCTTAACCTCCATGCCACCTGCTGGCCCCAGAACTTAATTCTAGTATGACTCAGGCAAAGGTAAATGTCAAGATGGGGTCAGTTTTCTCAGGACCTTTCCACCTTGAAGAGGACAATAGCCAGGGTCTAGACTTGCAGGGCTAAACACTGACTGGATGTGGGCATGAAAAGTTTCTGTGGTCTTGCAGTTGGAATCTTGCAGGACAGCTGGCTCTATTTCTTAGCTCCTGTGGCAACAGGGGAGAGGATTATGAAGTTCCCTGGCAGTGCAGTCTTTGGTATCAACTCCCAGGATGCCCTTAAGTCCTGACCTTTGCATGTATCTTGTCACCCTGACGTTACTGTGATGTGAATCCGGACTCCCACAGAAGGTTTTTCTGTTGGTAGCATCCATGTTCCCATTCTGTCACCCCACGCACATGCTAAAACCTGTCTTGGATCCAAGGTTCTACTTCTTTAATTATTCCAATTCTAACTTCAGGTCCTTCTGGTCTTACCCATGGTGCTCACTGCCCAGCTGAACAATACCAAAACGACTCCATCTTTCCCTCTGCACTTGATTTGCTGAGTGGCAACCAGATACCCATCTAATCACAAACCCAAAGCACTGTCATCTGGTGGGGCAATTCAATATGAATAGACATTTTTATATACCTGAGGATCAGCATCTTTCTCTGGCATGGGACCAAAGTGATTGAGTATCCGATTCTTCAGAGATGATTTGAGCGAATGAAACCACGAAGACGCTTGCTCATAGACACAGTTATGCAGTCCCATGAGCTCAGCATAGTCCTCGCCCTGAACCTGAAAACATCAGTGGAAGTGAAACAGTCTGTTCGCTCTCCATCACTCCCAGCCACTTTGGACAACTGACTCTCTCTGTGTGTCCATCCTACCTCTCTGTGGCATGGCTGGCCCAGGTGCTGGGCTGGGTGTAAATACTGCTAAGGGTGGAGGAAGAACAAAGGTTCAACTGGGCCAATGAGCTGAAACAGCAAGACATACAGAAAACCAGAAGCGTAAACTGGCCTGGGTGGAGGCATGTGGTTAAACTGGGTTATGCTGGTTTATGACTCTGACCTTTTCATGCTTGTATCTGTTTTCCACATTGCTTACTGAGAAGAGAGACACAAATGCATCTGTGCCATAGTGTGTAACTATTTCCTCAGCCAAATACTTATTAACCTCCTATTATGTAGTGACTGCAAATATAAAAGAAAAAAACAACATGAGATGATTGACCTTTGTTTACACTTCAGTTCATAAAGTCAAAGATTAACTGACTATGTCATCTTTCTGCCTTATGGGATGATGGATCAGTGGGGAGGGCTCTTATACAGGTTGCACGTTAAAAAATACAAATGTGGGGACCAACAGATGGCATAATGGTTATGTCGCTGAACTCTCATGTAGTTGACTGTGGTTCAAGTCTCAGGCCCGGTGATTTGAAATTCATGCCAGGCACATGGGTATGGAGGAGAAGGGATTGCAGCATGGCCATCCTACCTGGGGGGTGATTTCTCACTTTTTGTCTCTGTCTCTTTGGTGAGTATAATTGCCCTATAGCAAAAAATCTCTCTTAAAAAATATAAATGTGTGTGGGAACCAGCAGTTAGCGTAATGGCTATGTCGCTGGACTCCCACGTAGTCGACCACAGTTCGCGTCCCGGACCCAGTGGCTTAAACTCACGCTGGGCGTGTGTGTGTGTGTGTGCCCAAGATCCCAGGAGGAGAATGGAGGAGAAGGGATTGCGGTGGGACCATCCCCCCTGGGGGTGATTTCTCGCTTTCTGTTTCTATGTCTCTCGCTGTCTGTCTGGCAAGTGCACGCGCCCTTATAGCGAAAAAACCTCTCAAAAAAAAAAAAAAAACCCAACATGTTGCATGTGT
>NW_006205516.1:1113687-1117120 GCF_000334495.1 Tupaia belangeri chinensis
AATGGTTACATTGCTGGACTCTCACATGGTTGACTGTGGTTTGAGTCCTGGGCCCAGTGACCTTAAACATATACTGGGCATGTTATGTGCATATGCCTAAAATCCCAAAAGGAGAATGGCAGAGAAGGAATTTATGGTGTCACCACCCCCTTTGGGGGTGATTTCTCACTTTCCCTCTCTATCTCCCTCTGTCTCTCTCTGGCAAGTACATGTGCCCTATAGCAAAAAAATAAGTAAAAAATACAAATGCATGTGTGAATCTACAATTATCTCCAAAGAATCAAGTTTAAGATATAAATAAATAGATTAAAATACACATGTGCAAACCCCACTCCAGAGCTATCTTTTAGTGTCCCTGGCAGAGACCTAACTCATAGGCTGAATGGGCCCCAGGGTTGATCTGGGGTAGCATTTTTTATGCATGAATACATCTCAGTAGCTAAGCAGGAAGAATCAGGACAATGGACACTCTCACTGCCATTCTGCAATTGGACAGCAACCCAGCGACATTCAGTCAATGTTGCTACAGCAATTTGGTGAGAAATACCAAGGTCCCTGACAGTCCTGAGAAACCCTTTTGCAACCATCTTTGCATATGTCATGTGACAGGGATAGCCTGGCTTTGGGATTCTTGGCACTGGCCATTCTCACCTTTTGATCTTCGATGTACTCAATGTCCGCTGTGTTGTAGCCATCCCGTTGGCCCTGATGGAGCACCTTGAAGCGCCTCTTGCCTATGCTGTCGACCACTGAGCGGCCGTCGGCAAAGAATTGAACATTTCTGATCTCTAGGATACAGCCATACTCTGCAAACCTGTTTATTGAGAAGGAGGTCAGAAAAGTATGTCTGTGATGAGTTCTGTTTCCCTGACCTGGCCCAGTCATTTCTGTAATCCTAGACTGTGCCTCAATGGATTTCTGCCTGTATGCCTATCCCCAGGTGTAACTACACAATAGGCCATGCCTAAAAGGGAAAAAAAAATCTTAATGTATTAGGATAACTATTATCATTTACTGAGCACATACTATGTGTCAGTGCAATGGTTTGAATGCTCTTCTTGTCCAAAACTCATTATGGAATTCAATTGCCATTTTAACAGTATTAAGAGGCAGGACTTTCAGGAAGTAATTAGGCCATGAGGGTTCTGCCCTTACGAATGGATTAATGCTACTATTGTGGAAGTGAGCTTGTTATAAAAGTGTGAGTTAGCCCCCCCCTTTCTCTTCTCTCTAGCCCTCTCTTTGCCCTTCCACTACATAATGCCTGCCATCATGTCATGACACAGAAAAAGGGCCTTGCTAGATGCCAACAGCTTACCTGTGGACTTCTTAGCCTCCAGAACCATGAGAAATTTCTGTTCTTTATAAATTACTGTCTGTGGTATTCTATTACAGCAGTACAAAACAGACTAAGCCAACTGGGAATTGTGCTCAGTGCTTCACATGCATTAACCCACCAATCCTCCCAACAAACCCAGTGAGGTAGACACTATCATCGTACTCACTTTACAGATGAAGAAACTCAGATACAAGAGGCTAAGTAACTTGCCCAAAGTCAAACTGGTTCCAGGCTAAACTAGAATATAAACCTTAGGCAGTTTGACTCCAGGGTTCACACTCTTATCAAACACATTGTATAATATGTACCACTTGTTAAATAAAAGATGAACTCTTGGCTTCGTTAACATAGGCAGCCTTGCACACAGTAAACGAGGTGCCAGAGGGATCCTGATCCTTACAAATGCTTGTGTTCTTGAGTTGGCTAAACCTTATGCACTACACCTGCCTGTCTCCTGAGAGCACCCCCAAGTAACATAAGACTCCCGCTCCACCTAACCTCTTCCTACTTGCATGGCTCTTCACTTACCCTTTGACAGGATCTCCAAGGCACATGCCAAACTGTCTCGTGCCTGTCTCAATGCATCTACGAATCATCAGACGGTAGCAAGGCTCAAAGATGTGCAGGGGACAAGGAACAGTGGGATAGGCCATAGTACACACGAAAATAGGCACATTCTTGTTTAAGCTGTCAGGAAGAGCAAATGACATCAATCTCAAAGCAATGCAACAGAACACAGTAAGGTCGGTCCAACATCACCATGTGGTACCCCCAAGGGACACAAGGAGACATCAAGTTTTGATGACTGACAGAAAATTTCTGATAATGCAATGGATGCTATAGGCTGAGTCTCTTTACCTGGTGTGAAGATCAGCCTAAGGTCTGAGGTTAAAACTGGCATTCCACATATTCTAACTTGGCTAAAGACATTCTCTAGTACCTTAACATTAGGGATTACAGATACACTTCATATGTTTTCTTTTTCTCACATTGTCTATTCAAAATGATGTCTTCAGGTGTTTTGCTGGCAGTATGGGGAAGGGTACTGATGGCATAAGTGAACCCAATCTCTAGAGGATGGAGAGAAATTCTCTGTAAGGTCCATGTGGGCATCTGAACTTTACAAAGGCCCCCAGAGAATCTGCATAGCAGGCCTAGGTTGGAGGAGGAGGGAGCAAGAGACAGGCAAGAATAATGGAGCACAGTGATGCACAAACACTCCTGTGCATCAGAAACAACAGAGAAACTTAAATTCAGATGAATAGGCCACTGACCCCCCAGAAATACTGATGCATTTGCCCTGGAATTAAGATCTGGGATTCTGCAACTGTGGATACCAGAGACAGTGCCGGGGGTGGGAGAAGGAGAGAATGCTACGGAGCAAAACATTTAATAGACACAAAAATGTAAAATTACTGGGACCAGCAGATAGTGTAATGGTTATGTTGCTGGACTCCCTCATGGCCGACTGTGGCTCAAGTCCCGGACCCAGAGGCTTGAAACACACAGTGTGTGTGCATGAATGCCCAAAAATCCTGAGAGGAGAATGGAGAAGGGACTGTGGTGTTGCCATTCCCCCAGGGGAGTGATTTCTCACTTTCTGTCTCTCTGGCAAGTGCACACATCCTATAGCAAAAAAATCTCTCTCTCTAAAAAACAAAGTAAAACTATCTGTTGATAATGTATATAGTAATATCTTTTAAATTTTTTTATTATCATCATAACCTTGTTTATATTACAATGGGTTGCATATAACTTTACAGTGTATTACATTGCTTTTTAAAAAGGGAATGCTGGGAACCAGCAGTTAGTGTAATGGCTATGTCGCTGGACTCCCACGTAGTCGACTGCGGTTCACGTCCCGGACCCGGTGGCTTAAAACTCACGCTGGGCGCGTGTGCGTGCGTGCCCAAGATCCCGAGAGGAGAATGGAGGAGAAGGAACTGCAGCGTGACCATCCCCCCTGGGGGGGGTGATTTCTCGCTTTCTGTCTCTATGTCTCTCTCTGTCTGTCTGGCAAGCGCACGCGCCCTATAGCGAAAATCTCTCCACAAAAAAAGAGAAAGCTGTGTGACCAGCAGGCGACATGGTGCT
>NW_006205516.1:1117424-1119728 GCF_000334495.1 Tupaia belangeri chinensis
ATATTGAGTGGATACATACAATATCTTTCTTTCATATCCTGGCTTACTTCACTCAGCAATAGATCCTCCATATCCGACCACTTTCTATCAAATGCCAGGGTCTTGTTATTAATGTGTATAGTAATATCTTGACTGAACTCATATACAATGTTTTCATGCCAGGAAAACTCATTTTGTATGCTGTAAAGGTGTATAGTGATTAAATGTTTAAAAAAAAAAAAAAGAACCAGGAGTCTAACTTTCAACTTGAATCTCCAAAGATTTAGATACAGTCTGTTAGGGAACCACCAACCAGACCAACTCCTGCTGGAGCTCTGTCATTTTGTCTAGTAAATCTGATGTAGGAACATCCAAACCTAAACCCACCAAGAGTTATAAGACCATCTGCCTAAATCCCAAGGGGCATAAGCTTGGAATTCCTTTAAACAGAAAGCCCCCAGGTATATTCCAGTGTCTGTTAATAAGATTTCAAGTGATTTTGGAGAAGGGGACTCAGAAAGGCTCAGGCCAACTTAAGAATCAGAAATAGGCCCACTCAGTGACATGGTGGTTAAGCCAGCTGGATCCCACATGGCTGACTTCACGGTTCAAGTTGTAGACCCAGCATCTTGAAAAACACACTGGGTACATGTGTATACATACTCATCCCCCATGGGGGTGCTTTCTCATTTTCCTTCTCTCTCCTTGTCTGTCTGTCTTTGGTATAGCAAAGTTATATATATATGAAATGAAGATAAAGTTGCCCCAAGTAGTTTCAATATATGTCAATCAGAAAAAAAAAAAAAAAAAAAAAAAAAAAAGAAGGATTTCTAATTTCTGAGGAAAACATATTATTTCAGGTAACAGGCACATTCAAGCAAACTGGTGGCTGAGTTTAGAAATGTTCTGAAGAGATGACTGGTTCAAGTGATACTGAATCCATATGGAAGATCAGGGTTTGGTTCTTGGTCAACATGTACATGTCAGGTACAAGTGCATATGATCATATCCCTGAATGGCTGGGAAGGTGGAGGAGTTTGTAGTGTGAAACCCTGTTGATGGTACTTGTGTGTATGCACATGCGTGTGTGTGTATGTGTGTGCATCCCTGCATGAAAGAAATAATTAAAAAGAAATAAAGACCACCGCGTAGCCTGGTGGTTAAGGTAGCTGGATCCCATATGGTTGATGATGGCTCAAATTCTAGCCCTAATGGTTTGAAAGGCATGCCCAGTCTATGTGTACACATGCACATCCAAAATCTCAAGAGGATAGACAAGTGGAGAAGAGACTGCAGTATGACCATGCCCTGTCAGGAAGTGCTTTCTGGTTCTCTTTCTCTGTCTCTCTCTCTCGGGCAAGCATGTACACCCTCTGACAATTAAAAAAATACTTTTTTTTAAAAAGAAAGAAATGTTCTCTACAAGATGGGCATACAACCAGAACAGTTCAATATGGTATCAGGAACCTTGCCTCTGGGAGGCTGTGAACATTCTACTGGAGACAGAGAGAGGCAGATATTAGTGATTGCCTCTTGCTTTTTTTCTGCTAGGGGAGCTGTTCTTCCAGTCAAGCAGAGAGCTTGAGCCTCACCTACCTCTCTGCCCCTCCCCTTCACCTCACACACTACTCTGTGCATGGCAGAGGAAGCACACAACAACTACTGGCACTTCACCAATTATTAAGTGCTTATAATTCGCTACTTTATTTGGCCTTTGTAACAAGTTCATGAGGTAAGAATTATTACTATCATCGGGACTAGCAGATGGCATAATGGTTACATAGCTGGAATCCCTTGTATCTGTCCCTGAACCCAGCAGCTTAAAACTCCTGCTGGGACTACATGAATGCATGCCCAAAGTTCTGAGAAGACAATGGAGGAGAAAGGTGTGCAGCATGGCCATCCCCACTGGGTGATTTCTTGCCTTGATCTGTCTCTTGGGTGAGCACACATGCCCTATATCAAGAATCTTTCTAGAAAAGAAAAAAAGAGGCCAGTAGGTGGCATGGTGGTTAAAGGCACTGGATTCCCACATGGCCGACCGCAGTTCGAGTCCCGGACCTGGTGGCTTGCTTTCTCACTTTCCCTTTCTCTCTCTGTCTCTCTTTGATAAAATTAAAAAATAATAATAATAACAAATGGAATTAAATAATTAACTTTTAAAAAAGAGAAAAAAATGAATTATTATTATGCCTATGCTATAAGTGAGAAAACTGAGGCCTATCTAGAAATGTTAAGTGACCTTCTAATGTAGGGTCATGAAGTATACTCATTTTGTGGCAGAACTGGGTCTGAAGCCTGGAACTGGCTAACACTATCTTTTTT
>NW_006205516.1:1119759-1121797 GCF_000334495.1 Tupaia belangeri chinensis
CTACAGTATACATGCACTCCCTAGACATGCACACAGACAGGTTTGAAGGGAGGGATAAAGCACTCCCTGTGAGGAATAGTCATACCCAAATCCCTTCTCCATCTCTCTTTCCTTTCAGGATTTTGTGCACGCATGCACACACGCCTGGCTTGTTTCTCAAACCACTTGGTCTGAGACTCAAACAACATGGTTGATCATGTGGGATCTGGCTACCTTAACCACCAGGCCATGGAGCTGGCCCAACACCTCAATATTTAACCTCATAGCACTTCCTTATGTATTTGAAGTCAGCCTTCTGGCAGATACTTCGTAAGTTCCCCTGCTTAAGTTACTCCCATTTACTCCTGCCAGTGACACCTTGTTACTAGTGCCAACTGAGTCTTGGCCAGTGGTTTGGTTTCAGTGGTTTTGTTGGTAAATGGTCAACAACTGGCTCTCCCAAGGAATGGGGGAGAACCCTGGTTTGTGACACTTGCCAATTTCCATCGTGCAAATACTCTCACCATGGTCGATTTCAAGCCACCAGTATACTATCTCTGAATGAGGAGCCAGGAAGAAATGTGTACATTCAACTCTCATGAGCTGGTATAAGTGAAACTGAAAATAGAAACACGCATATACATACTTAGAAAGTTCTTCCATTTCCTCTTCATAAAGCCTCCTTCGTTCCTTGAGTTCTTCTGGAAGGAATTTAGCTATTAGCTCTTCCATTATTACATTTTTGCTGTATTTTCTTGATGCCAAACACTATATAGGGAACAAGGCAATTAGCTTTTATGTTATGCAGTCATCAGAAAAATACAAGATGTAGTCAGTAGGATAGTCAAATGCCCCACATATTGGCATAAATTGGGCCCACAGATTAGCAGCTGATATCACCGTAACATGTATATTCTCTGGATGTGGGAGTTCAAAGAAATAAACATTCAACTGATTACCTATATGATTAGGAAAAGCTTTTTTTTTTTTGAGAGAGAGAGAGATTTTCGCTATAGGGTGCATGTGCTCGCCAGACAGACAGAGAGAGACAGAGAGACAGAAAGCGAGAAATCACCCCCCGGGGGGATGGCCACGCCACAATCCCTTCTCCTCCATTCTCCTCTCGGGATCTTGGGCGTGCACGCACACACGCCCGGCATGAGTTTAAGCCACTGGGTCTGGGACTCAAACCGCGGTTGACTACGTGGGAGTCCAGAGACATAGCCATTACGCTAACTGCTGGTCCCAGGAAAAGCATTTTAATGAGGAGGTGAAAACCCCACATTGAAGTTGTTTTATTTTGTTTTGTTTTGTTTTGTCTAGGCTGGGGCCAGCAGGTGGTGTGGGGATAAGGAACTGGACTCTCACATGGCCAACCATGGTTCAGGCCCCAGACCTGGCAGCTTGAAAACCATACCGGGTGTGTGTGTGTGCATGCATGCCAAAAATCCTTAGCAGAAAATGGAGGAGAAGTGACTGGGGTATAGCCATTGCCCTGGGGTTGATTTCTCACTTTCTCTCCCTCTGTTTCTCTCCAGAGAGTGCTTGCATCCTATGGCAAAAAAACTAATAAAAGAAAAAAAAAAGGCCCAAGCTTTCCTAAAACACTGAAATTGATGTCATATTCTTGTCAAAAATTGGGTAAAACTCTTCCCTTTCCTTTTTCTAATCATTGTGTTTACAAGTTCACAGAAGAGGTCTCCACCTGGAATATGCTGCAAGCCAGTGGCCAAAACATTGAGAGAACTAAGAAGGAGTTTGCAATCACTAGTCTTTTCTTCCCTGTCTCACCCTTACCATGATGCTTGGCTTCTCGACATTGCCATTTCTACACATTTTTTTTCTCTTCTAACTTTAGTTTGAAAACACACACATTCATCTAAATATTGGTGACTCTATTTGCCTTTTTAATATACTATTTTGGTATTGTTGAACTTACAAGTCATGATTTCAGAACCATATTCAGGCTCGACTGTTACTCCTTTTAAAAATTATTTATTTATTTGTATTTATTCATTCATTTATTTTAATTTGACCAGAGACAGACAGACAGAGAGAC
>NW_006205516.1:1121893-1129008 GCF_000334495.1 Tupaia belangeri chinensis
TGTTCCCCCTCAACTGTTACTCTTACTCTCCTCCTAAACATAGGTATCCCAGGGATAACCAGGGGTCTTTAAGTGGTGGGTATTTAGTAGTCTTTGGAGAAATTACTCATTATGGAAAACTACCCACACAGGTCCAGCAGGGGGAGCTCCTGAGTATACAACTGCTGGCTTCAGACAATTTCGCTCCTTTCCCAGAATGGGTTGTGTCTATTCTGAAGTGAACACGACTGGAATGTTCATCTCCCTGTAATATGGTGTAAGTCTGAACCTGAGTGAATGCACAAAGACAAATGAGAATATCACCTATAGCCCTCATGTCCGGAATGCCATAGCATCTGCCTTCAAGATGTCATAACAGCCACTGCCATTGTCATTGCCTGGCTTACAGGAGAGTCAACTGTACTGCCCTTTCCAATCTCTGGGGGATAGTAGTGACTCAAGAGGTAGCCAGTCCAAGAAGGCAGCGGCCCCTCTGCCAATGCTAAAACAAAAACCCTGGGAGAACACATACTGTTAATAGGGGTTTTTCTCTAGGTGCTGAGCATACAAGTAGATTTTTCTTCTTTTTGTTTATCTGAATTTTGTACTGTTGCCATAACACAGATGTATTATTTAAGTATATGGACCATGGGCTTCTCCCATGTGATCAGTCTGGCAAATCCCACTCCTTTAGGGAAAGTGATGACACTGACTCTCCCCTTAGTCCCGATACATACCCTCAGGGCCATCCTTGATAGTTATTTCACCCCTTTCCCTTAATTTAAATGCTGGGGTGTTGTGAAAGCTCGACTTCCCTGGACCTATATCCACCTAGAGATACTCTTGTATCTCCAGCCTCTCTTTAGGGAGTCTAGGGGGTCAAGGAGAGTTAGCACTGACTGTAAAACGTGGCACATGAAGTCTCTGAGGGACAGAAAACAAGACAGACTCCCAGGTCTTCTTTGCTACAGGAAATTCCATCAGGCCCACTTGAAAAACAAAGGTGGAAGTTTGTGTGATTAATTCTAGAGAACCTGGAAGCCACAGAGCTTTTCAAGCAGCCCAGTATCTGCTAGTAAGTATAGCAGCTCCTGAGGGGTTGGACAAGGACCACATTGCTGGTCTGGGAGGTTTTCCCAGGGTCCTAGGAGCTGATCGCTTCAAAACATGAAATAACAAATATTGACAAGGTGACATCAAAGCTCATCTAGTTCAAGCCCAGAGCAGATAAACAACTCAGCAAGGATGACAGTATATCAGGTGCCACGATGGGATTAGAACCAGGATCCATCTTTATCATCTAAATAATCCTTTTGTTTTGAATGCAAATTAACTTCAATACTGACAGTTCTAAAAAGCTAGCTGTTGCTTTGTTTTCCCCAAAGGAGTCTGTGAAGAAGGGAGAGACGGGCAGATGATCTGAGGGGCTAGTTTGCCCAAGCACAGCACAGTGGCCTAGAATTCAGCTGAACGCTGTCTTAGTGTCCAATTCCAAACAAGCCAACCCAACCAGGAAAGAAACATTGGTTTACCTGTGAAAGACCATCTTTGCACAGTGGACACTTGGCGTTGTGATCTAGGCATCTTTCAAGGCATTTTAAGCAAAAGGTGTGCCCACAAGGTGTTGTGACTGGCTCATAGAATAATCTGAAATTTAGGAAATCAAAATGAAAGAAAATGACAGTAAGACAAACAATAAAAGACCAGAAGTACTCCAGGTTAAGATTTTAGAGTAGTATTTGGAAAATTCTACAGGTTTGGGGAAGGCTGTTGTTTTACAGTGCTGCTGTTGCACTTCAGAAAAGCATTTGCTTTTTCATTTCAGTCTGATTTACAAGAAGGCGTTTATTACATTTTAGGGCATAGTTAGATCATTTTAGAACATTAGTTCTAGTTTGTCTCTTCTGGAGCATCCAGATTTTTTTTTTTCCCTATCTGATCCAAGAAAAATAGAGATTAATGCCCAGAGTACCTGAGTAGATTGCATTCTAAAAATATTTAGCCAAGTTGTTCACCTGAGTTCATGTAAACACAGACAGACAGATACACACGGTCTCTTTCTGTCCCCTCCCTTCCTCCCTTCCTCCCTCCTTCTTTCTCATTTACCCATTTAAGCACTTGACATCATATTACCAAGGCAGTAACTTGGTTTGTTTGCTAACCTTGACTCCTTTGTTCACATAAGCAACCACAAAATAACATGTAACGGTTTCATATGAATGCACAACTTTCCGAGGGGAAGTACAGTAATATTTTTAATGTGCTTACTGATAGATCGATAAGTAAATATTGGTATGTATGCACATATATGCCTATATATGCACACATACATATACTTCACTTAGAACCTATTTTCATTGCTGTGTGAGAGCAGGGTATTTTTCAAAGCAATCTGGGGTTCCTTTTGAAAAGCTATCTGTACCCTGAAGTGCATGGATTTACTTTGCTTAAAGAAAGGCTCACCTGCAGCAGGAGCAGTGGGTAGGAGCAACTGAAGATGATGGCTGAGAAGTGGGGCTGCAGTCACCAAGAGGATGAGCCCAGAAAGAAGGGAAAGGCACCTGACCAGACTATTGTGACCTCTCAAGAGGGTTCAGTTGAGAGGAAGGGGCTGCCAGTAGAACAGCTCCCTCGTGTGGCCAGGAGGTGCACCAGCAGCCCAGCCCTTATTGCTAGGCTGAGCAAAAGGAAATGTCAAGAGCTGAATAGTACTTAAGAAATTGAACCCACCAACTACAATGAAACTGAGGTGTGTGTGTGTGTGGGGGGGTGTGAAGTCATTTGTCACAGCCAAGTGCTGACATACATTAGCATATCCACCTTCCACTTACCAGTCGTACATCTTTTCTACTAGAACAATGATTCTCTGTGCACTGGGATCAGCCAGTGAGTTTTTCATTAAACAACTTTGTTGATGCATAACTGACATATAATAAACTGAACAAAATGTATAATAGATCCTTTTGTTTTTTAGGTTTTTGCCTTGGGGTACATGTACTTGCTGGGGAGAGTTATAAAGAGGGGAAATGAGAAATCAGGGGGCATGACCATGCCACAATCCCTTATCCTCTTGGGATTTGGGGGCATGCATGCACACCTGCCTGGTATGATTTTTAAGCCGCCAGGTCCAGGACTTGAACCGCAGTCAGCCACGTGAGAATTCAGCACTCTAACTACCACACCACCTGCTTGCCCCGCAATTTGATACGTTTTGACATATGCACACACCTATGAAACCATCAAGACAGGGAACATACCCCATCACTCTCAAACATTTCTTTGTGCCCCTTGGTAAACCTTCCCTGCTGCCCTTTCCCACACTCCTCGTCTCAACACATGAGACGCTTTAAAAATTCCAGATGACCAGGACAGACACTCACGTCAGTAGGACCAGGGTATAGGCCAGGCATCAGAAATTTTTTTAAGCCCCTCAGTAGTTTTAATGTGCAGCCAAGGTTGAGAATCATTGTATTACTTGATCCTACTACTTTTGGCATTGGTTAACCCTCTGTATTGGTCATAAAACATAAACCTCATAAGCACCTGTGATGCCTTAAAAATATTCACGTTGTGAAGCTCCACCAACTAAACTTCCAGATCCAGTAAGTCAAGGGGAGGGGCAGAGATTTTTTTTTCCTAATTTGCCAGAGGGTGCTTGCAGTCAATGGGGAAAGAGAAAGTGGGGGAGAAAGTGAGAAATTGTTCCCCATGGGAGATGGTCATGCCATAATCCCGTGTCCATTTCGCTCTCCTTTTGGGATTTGGGCCCATATGAACATGCACAATGTGCTTTTCAGGTCACCGGGTCCTGGATTGAACCACACAGTTACCATGTCGGATCCAGCCGCCTTAGCAACGATGCCACTGGCTGGCCTGAGACTTGGTATTTTCAACAAGCCAACAAAGGTCTGGAGTAGGAAAAGCACTTTCTTTCTGAGAGGTTTTCGCTATAGGGTGCATGCGCTCACCAGAAAGAGAGAGAGACAGAGAGACAGAAAGCGAGAAATCACCCCCCAGGGGGGATGGCCACACCACAATCCCTTCTCCTCCATTCTCCTCTCGGGATCTTGGGCACACATGCACATGTGCCTGACATGAGTTTAAGCCACCGGGTCCAGGACTCAAACCATGGTTGACTACATGGGAGTCCAGTGACATGGCCATTATGCTAACTGCTGGTCCTGGAAAAACACTTTTAATACATTCACTTTTGAGGGAGGGGTACTTTTTCACTTTTATAATTCTATTTAAAAAGTAGCTAATTCTGGGGCCAGCAGATGGCATGGTGGTTAAAGGCACTGGACTGCCACATGGTCAATCGTGGTTCAAGTCCTGAACCTGGTGAGTTGCTTTCTCACTTTCCCTCTCTCTATGTCTGATGAAACTGGAAAATAATAATAACAATAATAATAAAGTTAAATAAAGCAATTATTTTTTAAAAATTAATAAAAAATAAATTAAAAGTAGCTAATTTCAGGGCTGGCAGGTTGCACGGTGGCTAAGGCCCAGGATTCCCACATGGCTGATCATTGTTCAACTCCCAGACTTGGTGGATTGAAAATCACGCTGGATGTTTATGCATACGTGTCCAAAATTCCAGGAGGAGGCTGGAGGAGAAGGGGCTGTGATGTGGCCATTACCCCTGGGGGTGATTTCTCATGTTCCCTCTCACTCTCTCTCTCATCCTCTCTCTCTCTAGTGAACACATGTGCCCTGTAGAAAAAAAACTTTTTGTTTTTTAAAAAAAGTAGGTAATTTGTTTAGTAGAATTAATAAATTTTAGTTAGTAAATCAGCCAAAAAATAAAGTTAAAAAAAATCTTTTTATGTGGACCAGCAGTTGGCTTAATGGCTATGTCGCTGGACTCCCATGTAGTAGACCACAGTCTGAGTCCCAGACCCGGTGGCTTAAACTCACACCGGGTGCCTGTGCATGTATGCCCAAGATCCCGAGAGGAAAATGGAGGAGAAGGAATTGCGGCATGGCCATCCCTCCTGGGGGGTGATTTCTCGTTTTCTGTCTTTCTGTTCTGTCTTTCTGGCGAGTGCACGTGCCTATAGAAAAAAAGAAAAAAGAAAAGAAAAAACCTCTCCAAGAAAAAAAAAAGAAAGAAAAAAAAACTTTTTATGATAGAATCTGGATCTCACATGACTGACTGCACAGTTCAAATCTCAGAGCCAACAGCCTGAAAAACACAATGGGCACATGTGTGCACATGAACCAAATCCCAAGAGGAGAATGGAGAAGAAACGACTGTGGAGTGGTTATCTGCCTTGAAGGGTGCTTTCTCACTCTCCTCTCACTCTCCCTCCTTCTCTCTCTCTCTCTCTCTCTTTCTCTCTCTTTGGCAAGTGCACACACCCTATGGCAAATTAAAAAAAAAAAAAGACAGACAGAAAAAAGGCCAAGAGCCAGGGCATATCTGAAAGAGTAATGACATGAGACAACTTGCCTCAGCCAGACATCAGGACTTATTATAAAGTTGTGATGATTAAAAGAGTATACGACTAGCATAAAGACAGACAGACATGTGGAATAGAATAGAAAGCCCAGAAACACATCCAGACATGTATTCTTGATTTATGATAAATGTGGCACTGCAAAGCAGAGTGGGTAGATATTTTCAATACATAAATATTGGGTCATTGGAAAAGTCATGATGCATTTTTACATAGAAAATCATAGAAAAATATGTCATGATTTTTCCAAAGATCCAATAGCTTTCTCAATGAATTTTGTTGGGATACTCAGCTACCTATAAGGAGAAATGAAATTGGACCATCTCTCATATCACATACAAAAATCAATTCCATGTGGGCTGTAAAAATAAATGTGAAAGGTAAAACAAGGTAAGATAGGTTCTTTTGATAGAAATCTAAGATAGAAATTTTTTAATCACAAAATATCTTTTATTACAAGATAAAATAGGAGAACATCTATGTGACCTCAAGGGAAAAAAAACTTATTTTTAATTGCCAGACACCATGTGCACAGCCCAATAGAAAATGGGCATTTAGTATGTATGTATCAGTATATGTAAGCAGTAGCCCTATTAATGTTGTCCATAATATCCCCAAATGAGAAACAACCCAAGCATCCATCTATAATAGAATTGATAAATAAACTGTGGTAGACAAGTACAATGAAATACTATGTAATAATGAAAATGAACAAACTTCAACTCTGTACAATAACAGGACTAAATCATTTTTAGAAATATTTATTTAATCTTATTTATTCATTCATTAATTTTAATTTGACCAGAGAGAGACACAAAAAGAACGAAAGGGAAAGTGAGAAAGCAAGCCCCCAGGTCTGGGACTCAAACCGTTGCTGGCCATGTGGGAGTATCCAGAGCCTTAGCCACCACGCCACCTGCTGGCCCCAGGACTAAATGTAAATACTGAGTAAAAGCAGTGAGACTTTAAAAAATATATTCTGGGGGACCAGCAGGTGGCATGGTGGTTAAGGTGCTAGACACTCCCACATGGCTGACCATGGTTCAAGTCCTGGACCTGGGGACTTGCTTTCTCACTTTCCCTCTCTCTATCTGTGTATGTATGTGTATGTCTCTGTGCTCAAATGAAAAGACATGAATGAATAAATGAAATAATTATTAAAAGAATACATTCTGGGGTCCAGCAGGTGGCGTGGTGGTTAACATGCTGGACTCCCATATGATCAACTGAGGTTCAAGTCCCAGACCCAGTGACTTGAAAATCATGCCAAGCACGTACGTGTGTGTGTGTGTGTGTGTGTGTGTGTGTGTGTGTGTGCACAAAATCCCAAAAGGAGAATGGAGGAGAAGGGACTGCAGCATGGCCATTCCCCAGAAGAAGGGGGGTGCTTTCTCACTTTCCCTCTCTCTGTCTCTCTCAAGCGAATGCACACATCCTATGGCAAAAACAACAACAACAACAAACAAGCCACACACACACGCGCGTGCGCACACACACACACACACACACACACACATATTCTGGATAATTCAATTTACATGAAGTTTTTTAAAAATAGAACTAGAGGGACCAGCAGCAGTTGGTGTAATGGCTATGTCGCTGGACTCCCATGTAGTCGACCACAGTTTAAGTCCTGAACCCGGCAGCTTCAATTAACGTCAGGCCTAGGTGCATGTG
>NW_006205516.1:1129123-1132300 GCF_000334495.1 Tupaia belangeri chinensis
AAAAAAAAAACCCCCCAAAAAAAAAAAAAAAAAAAAAGAACTAGATACTGTATAGGAAAGGATGCATGGATAGTGAAACTATAAAGAGCTATAAGACAGTGGTTTTTTTGGGGGGTAGTTTTTAGTTCTGATTAGGAAGGGGCATATAGGCAGCTTCTGGGGTCCTTATGATGCTTTATTTCTTGAACTGACAGGAGTTACTCAAGTATCCTCTTTGGGATATTTTGTTAGGAGAGCATGTGTACATTTTATGCATTTTCCTATCGTGTATATTCCACAACTTAAAATGTTTTCCAAAAGTATGATATGCAGGCTGATTTGTAAACCACTGCTGTGATCTAACTACCAAAGTGGCCAAATCAGAATATCTCATTTACTCAGTAACTTGAGTCCAGGTACTCTCAATGCTTTTTATACACTTTTAAATGATACTACTAAGGAAGATGATTGATGAATCCGTGTCTGCAACTGATACATGAAAGTATTTTTCCTGAGAGTTTCACAATTGGATCTATTGTTCGTTTAGGAATATAATCTATGGGACTAGCAGATAACAATGATTACATCACTGGACTCCCACATAACCAATCATGGTTCGAGTCCAGAACCCAGAGGCTTGAAACGCACGCCACATTTATGTATATGCGTGCCCAAAATCCCAAGAGGAGAATGGAGAAGGGATTGTGGTCATCTCCTCTGGAGGGGGAGGGTGATTTCTCACTGTCTCTCTGTCTCTCCGGTGAGCATACGCACCCTAGAGCAAAAAATCCCTCCCCCGCAAAATGTAATCTACAAAATAACAAAGAAACAGCCAGCTAATTAGTTACAATAAATACTGACATTTAGTGAATAGATGAATGAAATATACACAAAAGCCCCCAGCAATCTTTTAGCAAGAGCTATGATTAAAATGTCCTGAGTGGTAACAAACAAAAATGTGGCCACAGATGCTGCATGATTCATTTTCATAACTCATGGTTCAGATGTTTAGAATATATTATTTAGAATATATCTCCTCTCAGGATCTTGGCACGCACATGCATGTGCCCGGTGTGAATTTAAGCCATCAGGTCTGGGACTCGAACCGCGGTTGACTACATGGGAGTCCAGCGAAATAGCCATTACGCCAACTACTGGTAGCATTATTTTTTATTTTACTTAGAATATATTATTTTAGGGACCAACAGTTATTATTTTTTATTTTACTTAGACTATATTATTTTCGAGACCAGCAGTTGACGTAATGCCTATGTCACTGGACTCCTATGTAGTCAACCGCCGTTCGAGTCACGGATCCGGTGGCTTAAACTCACACCAGGCGCATGTGCGTGTGTGCCCAAGATCCTGAGAGGAGAATGGAGGAGAAGGGATTGCAGCGTGGTCATCCTCCCGGGGGGTGATTTCTCACTTTCTGTCTCTCTGTCTCTCTCTGTCTTTCTGGCAAGCACACATGCCCTATAGCAAAAAACCTCTCCAAAAAAAGAAAAAAAGAAGAAGAAATTATTTTCAATACTCAGTTCCCTCCCATATGCAGGGTTACTGTTCTATTCTGTTCAGGCTGACTTGTGTAAAGTGACTGGAAACAGTTAGGATTTATTTCTCCCCTTATATTTCTGGTTGGTTCAATACTGTACTGTTTTCATATAAATTAACTTTATACATTAATAGGTGGTAATTATGATCAGTTCCATTTCCTATTGAAGATATTAAAAGTCAGAGAGGTTAAAAAATTGCCCAAGATCACACAGCTAGTTGGTAAGTAGCAGGGTTTGGGCTATAAAATCAGATCTGGCCTCTGCTCATCTTCTTCTCCAGTCTATAACATGGCCACAAGTATGTGTAATTTTGTAACTCAAATAGACATCATTGGGACCAGCAGTTAGCGTAATGTGTCGCTGGATTCCCATGTAGTCGACCGCGGTGGCTTAAAACTCACACCAGGTGCGTGTGCGCGCATGCCCAAGATCCCAAGAGGAGAATGGAGAAGAAGGGACTGCGGTGTGGCCATCCCCCCGGGGGGTGATTTCTCGCTTTCTGTCTCTCTGTCTCTCTCTGTCTGTCTGGCGAGCACACACGACCTATAGCAAAAACCTCTCCAAAAAGAGAAGGGAAAAAGTAGACATCATTCATCTACACACTCATACACACATTCTTCTCCCTGCCTCTCTAATATTCTCTCTTACTCTCTCCCCAGAGAGAGTGAGAGAGTAAGCAAGAGAGAGATCTTTACATGGATAGAGATGGATAGAAATAGAGATATATACTAGAATTCCTTTCCATTTTATTTGCCACTTTAGGTAATGATTTCATAAAACACTTTAGGGAGGCATTTATAACTCAGAGCAGGGCCAGATTTTCTCACAAGAAAACATTTTACATGGTCACAGTGATGGAGTAAACAATGGTAATAATAAATGCTTTCAGTTAGATGTCAGCCTGGATAAAATGTTTGGTTTGTCTGGAAATAGCTATCTTTTCCCACCAGTTACAGCCTTGTATTGTGTGCTTCTGCTAGCAAATAAGAGCAAAGAGGGAGGGAGAGAAAACTGGGAGAGAGACAGAGAAAGCAGAATGAACTCTCCTGAACACCCAGCTACTTGAGTAGCTAAAACTAGGTTAAATATAAAGCTTCTTGTTTCAATTGACAAAGAGGTCACTGGGCCACTAGGTAACTGGTTCAAATACCAAATATTCTTGCTTTACATCTCAAAATATCCTTGTTATCCCAAAGGTGCTGTTCTGCAGCAGCCCCAGGGCTGGCTCCAAAAGGCTAGGGGATTCACCCAGCCTCAAGGGATTTTCAGCCATTAAAAATGGAGAGGCAGCACTCTGGGGTGTGGGACGTAGGTACCAACTTCCCTCAGCCAAGTTCTCCGGATCCAGCAAGGGAGACAGAGATTGACAAGGTCCTCATTAATGCATCCTCATTTATTGTTCTGTTCACTCTTTTTTTCTTCCTCTTTTTTTAAAAGAGATTTTTGCTATAGGGCACGTACACTTGCCGGAAAGACAGAGACAGAAAGCAAGAAATACCCCCCTGAGGGGGGGAGGATGGCCAAGTCACAATCTCTTCTCCATTCTCTTTGAGGATCTTGGACATGCACACACACATGCCTGGCATGAGTTTAAGCCTTTGGGTGCAGGACTCAAACTGTAGTCAACTACATGGGAGTCCAG
>NW_006205516.1:1132358-1138015 GCF_000334495.1 Tupaia belangeri chinensis
TCTCTTGCTTGTCGTTGTACCAATGCAGCACCATAAAACTGGAATTCATTTAGAAAGTTGCACGAGTGGCACAACTGTCCAGTTTCCTGACTCAGCAGAGTGTGTGAGACTCTCTCTACTCTTAGATCCTCTCCCCTAGGAGCACATGAGGATAATAACAGAACCTAACAATAAACCCAATAACAGTACAACAATCACCACCAAAGACAGGCGGAAGCGAGAACTCTTTCAGTAAATGGACGCCTATGGAATGTATACCGAATATCTATACTTCATAGCATAAACTGAAAGATTGGAAGGTGTAAAGGCAGGGAGGACAACTGTAGATACTAGAGATAGTATAGAAGGGCATGGGTAATAGGGGATGTGAGGGAGCGGATCGGGAAAAAAAAACAAAGCATTTAATAGACACAAAAGTGAAGTTATCTGGGGAACCAGCAGTTAGCGCAATGGCTATGTCGCTGGACTCCCACGTAGTCGACCGCAGTTGGCATCCCAGACCCGGTGGCTTAAAACTCACGCGGGGCACATGTGCGTGCGTGGCCAAGATCCCACGAGGAGAATGGAGGAGAAGGGATTGCGGCGTGACCATCCCCCCTGGGGGGTGATTTCTCGCTTTCTGTCTCTATGTCTCTCTCAGTCTGTCTTGCGCCCTATAGCGAAAAAACCTCTCCAAAAAAAAAGTGAAGTTATCTGTTGGTGATATGGGGTAATGTCTTTGTCTTGACTGATATGCACTGTATTCATGCTGGGAAAAACCATGTTGTACACTGTGAAGATACAGAGTGATTAAATGCAAGTTAAACATACATATTTAATTAATCCATATAAATATATGTTACTTATATTTACTTTTATTAAATATATATTTAATTATATCTATATAAATATATGTTATTTACAGTGTGTGTGTAAAATAAAAAGGCTGCATGTGAAATGCATCTGTTGACACCTGTCATCTAATGAAGAGACAAATCCAGCTAGAAGGAGAGGCATGCTTTTCTGAGAGAGGGCTTCAATTTTAAAAGCCTCAAGATCAAAAAACGTTCTTCAGATTTGGCAAGTTTCCATCACCATAAAACAGAGAGTCTAGCAAAAACTTAGCAGCCTGTACAGCAACTACTCCAGGAAAACAGTTTTTGTTTTAAGTCCCACTTAGAAAAAGGGGATAGGATAAGGGAAATAATGACTAAACTCGGCGTGAACAAACGGGAAGGGGGTTCTATCCTCTTGGTGTTCATTCCCGGATCAAGTTTCAAGCCCTTTTCTGAAGTGCCCCCCCCACTGATATCAGGGTGAAGGGCCCCCCCCCCCATTGAGATCAGGGATAAACAAGATGAAAGGGAGAAAGCAGAGGAACAAAAGAACCTAAACCTCAAGATTCTTAGTCCTCACAGGAAACACAAACAGGATGAGTCTGTTTGATTTCACGTCCCATGGATGTGGGGAGCAGCATTAAGGAGGGTGAGTACAACAAAGGCCTGTTCTCTCTGAGTGAGCTAAATCAAGTCTACTGCACAGCTCGCAGCATGGGCTTGGAGTCACTGTGCTGTTACCTGCGGGGGGGTCCGCTTCTTTGCTCGAAAGCAGGGTTCTCTGTTGGGAGGGGCTGTGGGAATTGGGAAAGAACTTCTTCTACCACCCATTCTATCCTAGCCCACCCCAGCCTCAACAAACTCTTGCCAGTACATGGAAGGCTTCCTTTTAGTTCTTCTACAGCTGAACGGCTTGTCATCAGCTCTGCCCAAGCTTATGAGCGAATCTGACAACTGTACATCTTTTAAAGACTTTTAGAGAAAAAGTCCATGTTTCAGGTCACAGCTGCCTCTCTCATTCTTATGAGTCATTCAGAGTGCAAATGCATGTGATTGATATGAGTGACCTATATGCTTACAAAAAGGCAAGAAAATACCTGGGGGCTCTCTACTGGCTGGGTCCCACTGTGTGGTGGGGACCAAACGACTTTTCTTGACATCTCTTCTCTTGAATCAACCATCCTAACTTTTTGTTTTGTTTTGCTTTGCAAATATATCATTCTTCTAATGCTCTTTTGGAAGACAGACACATTTGAGATTCGACTGATTCTCAAGCTATGAGAAATAAATACACACACACCTTTTATATACAACTTCAGGAAATTATGGATCTGTTAAAAATCCATATATAGAACCTCCTCAGGGATCCCTGGACCTAAAGTTAACCACCCCTGCTCTAGAAGGAAAAAAACAGTTAACATTTATGGAATACTTACTATATGCCAGGAACTAGTCAAAGTGTTAGATTTTTCTCAGTTAATCATAACTACCCCATGCGGTAGCTACGAAGGCTCTCTATTTTACTGACAAGAAGAAAGCAGTGGCAGAGAACAGCACTTGCTCCAGACCACAGAGCCAGTAGGTGACAGAGCCACGGTTCAAACTCTGACTTTGGAGCCCCTCCTCTTAGCCACTAAGTCACAGCTGTGCAAGAAAATCGATAGAAATAATTTTTAAAGAATGTGACATGATTACAATCATTACACAGACCATGATCCTAGCTTTTCTCTTTTCTCTTTGTTTTCTTTCTCCCTTGCTTTCTTTTTGTGGTAGGTAGGCAGGGAGTATGTGGATAATTGGCCACTCCAGAGATCTGAGAAAAGTAGAGACGATGTGGCACTAGTTGGAGGGGAATGTCTGGCCAAGTATCTCACACCCACTACTAACTGCTGTTCGTAACACAACCCAAAACCAAAGTTAGCTGGGCCCTCTACTTGGCTTCCGAATAGACCTGTGGTATTGGCATCAGCCCTTGATCCTTGAATTCTTGATCCAGTAGCTGAGATTAATTCCAGAGTCACAAACTGAAATACCTATAGGAGCCAGGAAAGTCATGCAAATGTGAGACACAGTCAAGCATAAGGCGGTGAGGCGAGGACCATGACCGACTGGGAGGAGCATGTCCCATCTCGACATCCACATTAACAAACGCGAACCCCAGGAGGGCCCGACAGAAGGCACATTCAGCCTGTGGGCCATCAGTTTGTGACCTCTGAGTAGGTTGTTCCCATTATGCTCTCCAAATAAGTCCAAGTCAGGAGTCAAGGATGCAGAGAATGCAGTCTGTAAGCAGAGGACAAACTGGCCTATGTGATGTTCACTTCACTAAAGCCATGCTTTCACTTTGACATGCTAAGCAACTGGGCAATAGGCCACCACAGAAACAGTCCAGACACCAGAGAGGAGGAACTATCAGTAGTGACAGCATACATCACATACCTCATACATAGGGAGCATTCGAGGTCAGATGCATCAAAAGATCCAAGTGGGATACTGAGAGCAGGTTTGGTCCCCTGATCGGCGGGAGGATCTGTGACATAGAAAGCACTAAGTCAGAGCCAGACCAACTTTGGTTGCCCAAACAGCACTTTGGAGGCAAGCAAACACAATTTGTTTTTCATTTTGCCACTTTCACCACCTCCCAGAGAGTTGATTTACTTGAGCCATTGAGAATGGAGACCCTGAAGTAGGCTTAGAAGTTTTCAGCAGCTCCCCCCCGCCGACCCCCAAAAGAGAAGTGCAAGTCAGGGAATGCACAGGAGCCCTGGTGACTTCTTTCAAATACAACAGGTACCTCCCTTAACAGCAGCAGTGGCAGACACCCCCCTGGACTGAGCCAGGCCTTCAAAGCTGAGGCTGAGTGGCACTGCCCATCTCGGCAACATGTCAAGCTATGGCTGCCTATGGGAGCACAACTGGGAGTGAGTTTGTGGTCGGGCCTCACCCTGACCACAACTTCCCTCATCCTACATTCCTGAGACAGGCAGTTTGGCCTGAAGGAGATGACACTGTCATGGATATGGGCTATCATTACTTGGTACTGTGTTTGACCTTATGCCTTGGCTTTCCATTACAATTATTATGGGGCACTTGGTGTGGCAGGCATTGTGCATGATCTCACGGAAAGCTCACAGCAACCTCCAAGAGTGCACAGCTGTCAAGTGCCAGAGATGGGCCCCATGCCAGAGCCCGAGGAGCCCCCAGATGGAGGGTCAGTAACCTGCACACGCTGGCTGACCCCAGGCATCTCCTCTAAGCTATGTTCTCCCTGAGTAAAGTCTGTACCTTTCTTGGAGACTTTGTCAGGCACTGCCATGTCTTCTAGGGGTTCAATTTGGCAATGTTTCCTTTTCTTTTCCTGGCATTTACCAGTCCTGATGGAGGCAGCTTCTGGAGAGGCGGCATCCTGCTGTTCCTCCTCTTCTTCTGGGTCCTCCACGTCATCTCGTTGAGCAGCCATCCTTACTCTAGCAGAGTTCATCGGGCTGCTGCCATCTCCCCTGGCTGCTGCTTTCTCCTGACTAGAGCAATGTGGGAGCTCCAGATTTTCCTGAATGAAGGAAGAGCCGAATATCAGAATCTACCTCAGACCTACACTGTCTGCAGATAGCCCTACCCAGAGGGAATAAAGAGACAACTACCGAGCCCTGATTCCCACCCCTGATCACCTGTGGACACATAGCTCAACTGCAGGGCAGTCATGGTGGGCATTTTCCATTTCCCATCTGCATAGCATCTGTGACAAAGGCATGGCCAGCTTGGGTGGAGTTAGGAAATTTTCCTAAGGATGGACAGGAAGGATTGTAGGGAGAGCTGCTCCTTGGGCAGTAGTGAAGGGGGAAATGCAAGGGATAGCACCAGCCCCCCCATCCAATCCAGCAACCACGTTAGGGAAATAAGACATGCAGTGGGGGGAGATCCTGTCACTCGACCCTTCTTTCACCCTCAGAGGCATCTATAGCCATCTACGATCTCCTAATTCCAGCTCCAAAAGGACTTCTGGGAAGTCCTTGGCCCAGGTCTGTTCACAGGCCTCCCCTATCACCTTATGTTCCACAGCTAGACATTATACTGATCCAGTGAACAGGGGACAAGCTGTTCCTCTTACTAGATTTTTGGATGAGAAGTCTGAAAAGCAGACAAAATCACTTGGCAAAACTATTAATAATGCCTCTAGTCTTTTATAGATATTTTTTTCCAGGAAAGGGATATTGGAAAATGGATGTAGAAATAAATCCAATGACAACTCGTTTATGCAGATTTAACTAGAGTAACCTAAATGAAAACTTACGTCTTGTTGTTTCCCCTCCAAAGCCTCCCCACCAAAACACTGATAGACAGATGAAAAAAAGGGAGCACACGATTGGAGGAAATCAATGAGGTGAAAGAAAAAAGACGTCAGTTTTTCTCAGTCTCTAGACTGAGGAGTTCAGGTTTTTCCCAGCATGATAGCAAAAACCTACAACCTCGACTTTCCATGAGCCTAAAGCACCGTCCACACAGGAGTACACTCCTTTGTGAAGCCAATTTGGGGTGGAAATCCAATCCCTGTTGCCTAGCTGTCTCACACTGGAAAGCCAGGATGCAAGTTTTTCTTCGTCTCAGACAAAACTGCAATTAAAAGTCACTCCAGACACTCCAGTTCAGTATTAGCTTTCTCGATCACGTCATCATGATTTCGAACACTTACTGAAATCATTAGAAGCCCTCTGACTTCAGGAGACAAGAGATACTCTAAGTTCTGCCTTTTTTTTTTTTAAGTTGGGCCTATCTCACAGAAGGAAGAGAAGCTGGGCAAATACGAGAGCTCAGGGCCTACTATACAGGGAAGGAATATCCAGC
>NW_006205516.1:1138027-1144408 GCF_000334495.1 Tupaia belangeri chinensis
TGTCCTAAAGACGCATAAGCAGGTGCTAAACTCTGCCACTGAGTGTGGGCTTGTGAGCTCCCCCACCCTATCCCCACTTCTGCCTCCTTACTCTCTCTGCCAGGAAAGCCGGGGCCTGGTGCCCATCACTCTGAGTTTTATTTTCAAACCAAGGCACAAATACCTGTCTTCCTCCAGGGAACTTCAACTCAATACTCTCCCCAAATCCCTTTCCTCCTCTCTGCTATGAATGTGTACTGCATCTCTTTCCTCTTCTCTGCTAGGAAGGTATGTGGAAGCCTACTTACATGTAAAGCACAGAACAGGAACATGAAAGTGACCTCTGTCTGGGGATCAAATGGAGTTAGTTATCTTTGCAAAAGGATCTCAGCTGGCGCTCAAAGGCCAGCAGCTTGAACAAACAAAAAGCAGGAAAGGAAGGGCTGTCAGCCTCTCTTCCCAGGCTCCACCCCAAAGCCAGCCGAAGCCCATAAATGCTCTTTAATTGTATGGCTCCAGGGTGAGGGGGGCCTAGTCCTTCCTATTTCTCTCAGATCTCTCTCTTGCTCGGCTTTATCAGACCAAAAATTCAAAATAAATGCAATGAGTAAATAAAATCAGGGACCATGCCTAAAATTTACAGTTGTAGCTTTTTTTTTTTTTTTAAGGTTTTTGCCATAAAGCGTGCACACTCGCCAGAGAGAGACAGTGAGAGGGAAAGTGAGAAATCACTCTTCATGAGAGATGGCCATGCCACAATCCCTTCTCCTCCATTCTGCTCTCGGGATTTTAGGCACACACGCACACGCGCCCGGCGTGATTTTTAAGCCATCAGGTCCAGGACTCAAACTGTGGTTGACCATGTGGGAGTCCAGCACTGTAACCGCTACACTACCTGCTGGTCCCACAGTTGTACCTTTAAGAAGTAACCTTCTTGGCAAAGAATACAACCACTAGTAATTTTATTTCTTCTTTCTCAGGAACTAAAGTGAGGGAGATGGGGCTCACTCCCCATGTTTGCCCACAAAACAGCCAAACGAAGCGTCATGAGCGAGCTGGGTGAGTTCAGTTTTACCTGTGACAACTTTGTTATGCCTTCATTAGCCATTGACTCTACGTGTTCCTTTAATCTAGGGTGAGGTGCCAACAGCTTCAGGATATCGGGAGAATGTTCCTGAGACTCTCCCGGGACTGATGGTGAAAAGAAACTAAGGAGAAGCTGTGACATAAAACAGAAGACTTCACTACTTAAGTTTCTACAAGTGCTCAGGTGGAGGGGAGGGGGAGGAGGGGGCAAGGGACATAGCTTGCAGGGTAAAACTCCAGGGAAGAAGCCTTGGTCCACTGTCCCCCGACACACCGGGGCAGGGGTCTGCTTCAGTATGCATCAGGATCACCTGGGGAGCGTATGAAAAATCCCGGTTCCTAGTTCCCACTCCCATCTCTCTCAGGTCAGAAGTGTGGCCTAGAAATCTGGATTTTGGAAGGCACTGTAGAGGCCTCTGGTATCTAGCCAAGGTTAAGAGCCTGGTGGTACCATTACACAGAAATACATGCTGTGGGATGTTACAACCAATCTAGGAGGAAAGACAGGTGAGGTCAGGGGAGAAAAGTCAACTAGAGAACCTGAAGTCTTTGTCCATAATATGCCAGTGGGTCGAAGACTATGAATGTCCCCTAGGTTCCTTGCTGTTTCTTGGTCTGCCTCACCCGTGTGCTCCTTCCTCCTCCCCACCAGCACCTCTGGATTTTTAATCCCTTCAGAGCTGGGGACCTGAACAGTGAGATGTTAGAAAAACAGAACCCAAATGTCTTCCCTCTTCTCCCAGCCACTCCTCCCCTATTTTGGCCTTCACTTTCCAGAGAATGCCTAGTTAAGTTCAAGGACCAGGAATAGGCAGGTTCTGGTCCCTTGCAATTGGGTAAGCTGAGAGAGTAGGAGTGAAAAGTACCAGAGGGACCAGGAGTCAGCGATGTCCATTCTAGTGCAGGCTGCACCATTAGCTATCCTCATTCTTGCTTCAATTTTTCCTTGTGCCAGTGGGATTATGAATATATATACACACACATAGTCTTGAACACAAGGAGGGCAGGTCACTTGGCTTTGAAAACATGCTCAAGAGTTTACAACTGGTAAGTGATATACCCTGCAGTGTCTGGACATCTGCTGAAGGACACTCCACTCTCTTGTTCAGGGTACATAATCAGGGGATTCATTGATCAAGGGTACTGGACAGAACACCAAGCTCCAGTTTCATTTAGTCTCTTGCTGGACCCTAGCAGTTTCTTCATGCTGTTCCTTCAGATGCCAGTACCTGCCATGTAGCAAAAGCCTGCTCAGCCTTCAAAGCTCAGCTCAGGTGTGTCTCCCGCTCCTACTCCAGCCTTGCTGATCTCTCCTGTTTATTCACATTCTCTACTACACTAACACAGCATCTTAAACCACACCACCTTAGGTTCTCCTAGAACTGTGTGGCAGATGTCTTTCTCTCTAGCCAGATGGCCAGCTTCTGGAGGGCGCATAACAGATGCCCAATAAATACCATACTGGATGGAATGGAATGAAAACACTTATCCAGCCCAGTGCCTAGGGACAGGCCTACCATTTGAGCCCAAAGTCCTCATCCCTGTGTTTCCCTCCAGCTCAAACAAACCCACTTCTCAGGTGTAAGTTGACAAGAGTGAGATGCACAGTGCCCAAGGTCATCAATGCCAGATTTCAAGGTCCTTCCTCCATGGGACCGAGAGTTGGCCCTAAGAAGCCCTACTGAGTTGCCCAACAGGACCAATCCATTTCTGAGGCTGTCTCCCTGGAATTCCCCCCAAAATCGCACATTACTCTTCTGCGTTGGCCACACAGCATTCCAAGATATGAAGATGAAAGGGCAGAGGGTGGCAGGAGGGAAGAGGAGGCCAAGGGGTGAAATCAAAGGGAACAAGGCAGCACTTCCTCTCATCATTTTACTACCTAAGATCTCTTTCTCTAGACCACCTCGATGGCTTTGGAAAACTAAAGTTGGGGTCACCTCTCAGTGGAATAATCATTCCATATGAATGAAAGTCAATTCCACTTCAGGGTCAGCCTTGGAAAGGTACAAATGGGTCAAGAAGAAAAACAAGAGTCTGAGGTAAAAACAAACATTCAAAAAGAAACAGAAGCCTGTGAGTTCTAAGACACTTTATTAATGTCAAGTGAACCCACAGTGTTCTTAAATGGCTGTCATGCCTCATCCTGGTAAAAATTTGCCTCTAAATTCTGGCACTAATTTCAGAACTCCATGACACTCGTCACAGGTTAAGGCTCACTCGCATTGTCTGGCATTCATATTGATGACCGCAAGATTGTATGTTCCTTGAGGACTGAGACTGTGGCTTAAGTCTCTTTGGGTCTCCAGAACTTTGTACAATGCCTTGGGAAATTGTGGAAATGACAACAGCTGGCCTATCTACAAAAGTGGACTGGAGAAAGGAGTCAGCCCAACCTCTAATGCCCACTGCATTAGGAATAAAGAAACCACTCATCCGTGGGTCTGAGATCTGCCTCTGTTGGCCTCTGCCCACTCAAAGTCAACGTTCTTCTGAGGGAGCCTGCCCATCCCAGAACTGGGGAGTTCCATTGCTACTCCTGACCAAACCCCATCAGTGAGTGCTGACACTCCAGGCATGTCCTCCTGTGAGAGCAGATTGGTGAGGCAGGTAAGAGGGTAGGTTTTGGAAGCGGATAGAATTGGGTTTGAATGCCTTCTTACGAGAAACTAGCCATGTGACCTCAGGAACGTCACCATGCCTTGGACCTCCTCATCTGTCTCATCTGTAACATGCAAATAAATAACAGTAACTACCCTCATGGGTATGTTGTGGAGATTACATTATATCTTCCACATAAAGTACCTAGCAGAGTACCTGGTGTACAGGAAATGCTCAACAAGTGTTAGACATAATTACTGTTATTATACCTACTGCTGCTCTCATTATGGGCTACATTTAAGATCTCAGAAAGGGTCCATGGCTTGGAACAAATCTCACCAACCTGTGCTCCTCTCACAAAACCTTATCCACATACCCAAACCAGATCAAAGCCAACTTCCCTGAAAGGAAATCCTCTCTGAAAAGCAGGAAGTCCAGAACCCAGCTTCTCCCCTGTTTGATTTTGCTATGGATTCCTTCCTAGGGTCTTCAGAAACCAGTCCTGCCTCTCATCCACTTTCTTCATCCACTGCTCTGCCCAAACACACTGGGACAAAAGAGCACTATCAGCATCCAGCTTCTAGGCCAATTAGACACTAGGAAGGTAAATTGCAAAATGATAAACAATAACAACAACAAAAAACAAAGTCCATCAATTGAGGATGCATAAGCCTTCACTCATGCTCTCGGTCTTTCAAGCAATTTTTTTTTCTGTAGCAATCACATTCTCCTGGGCCCAAGAGTTGGAATGACTGATTGGATTATATCATAATGGTCTCTGCTTGCATCTGTGAGACAGTGTGTTTTATGTCTAACAAAGAAGCTGCAGGCTGGAGTTCTGTGTAGGTGGGGGAGGTGGAGGTCACTAGCACCCCTTCCCAGGAGCTGGCTGCCCTGTGCTGCTGCTGAAGCTATGATCCAGTCAAAGAAAACCTATACAACCACAGGCAGCACACACCCCAGAGCTCTCCTCAACAGCCACAGTCTCCTCCATGAGCTTTGATCCCATGTTAACTTACTTGGCTTGGTTGGTTTGTTTTTCTCTCTGACAGTCCAGACCTTGAATCAAAGAAGCAAGAGCATCCCTCACAGGCTCCTACGAAAGTGTAAGAACTGCCCAACCTGATCGTAAATGCCAGGAGTACAGTGTTTCTGAGCAATCAGTTGGCACTCCAGTATCCTTCCTGTCCCATTAACCCAGGGAACCACCCACTCTGACTCCAAATGCCAGAAAGGACAGCATCCTCATGCCCCGCCCCAGAGAAGACAGCAGTGGGCGTCCATTAGGCAGCTGTACCTGATGTCATTTCAACTCACCCTCTGGGCTTCGGATCTTGCTCTCTTTTTCTTTCCATCAAGGGATACACAATAAAGAAATTCCCTTAGTGCTTCCTCCACTTTCCCTAGGGTGGCTAAGGCTTGTGCTTTTCTGAAGTGTGCCTGGAAGAAAACAATAGCATTCAATCCCACCTTATTCACCTTGTTAAGGCTGTTACTATTAATAACAATCCTAAGTGCTTAGTGAGCATTCACGATTGTGTCAAGTGTTTTAAAAGGACTCTCTTATCTTCAGCCTTTTCATGTAGGCAACTGTTCTGAATCCCATCTTAAAGAAGACAAAACTGAGACCCAGAAAAGTAACATGTCCAAAGTAATAGCTGGTAAATGGAGAAATGAGGGTTTGATCCTGAGAGAGAGACCAACATCCACATCCTACGGCACCTGCGCTAGCTGGAGAGAGACAGAGAAAAGAAACGTGAGAAATCACCTCCCAAGGGGGATGACCATGCCACCATCCTTTCTCCTCCATTCTCCTCTCAGGATTTTGAGCACACGTGCACTCAGTGTGATTTTCAAGCCACCAGGCCCGGGACATGAACTGTTCAACTCCTCAACCACTACACTACCTACTGCCCCGTAACATCCACATTCTTAACCACTGTGCTATGCTACCTTCTCTGTGCCCCACTGTTGTATGGAAGTACCATGAAATGTAGTAAGAATCCCCCATCCAATCACATCCTAATCAGCTTTCAGGGCCTTCCCAGATCTGCCTTCTTTTGAACTCGTCTGCCAAGCAGAGACCTAGTCCACGCAGTGGCTCAGGTGAGCACCAAGACTTACTGATCAGTTTTTAGAAGGGGCCCAGGAGAAGGGTGTGACTTCTCTGATATCTCAAAGGTAGCTAGTAGCAAAGCTAGAACCAGGACTGTGATCTTAGGATTTCTAGAACATTCTTTCCTACTTCAGAGAGCTACCCAAGAGCTGAGCAATGCTTTCACTTCTGGAGGCTCAGCTCCCTTCTGCTCCTTCATTACAACTTAGAAAGGTATAAGGAAATGTCACAGCTCCTCAGGGTCCAAGCCGAGTGCCCTGGGAGAGACACCACAGGAGAGCAGAGGCGCCTCCTGGGGAGGAAGAAAAAAGAAAAAGAGAGACTGCTGCCTTCTCTTTGTGTCTTGGGACAGGTAGCCACTTGCAACTTGACTCAGAGGGCATTTCTTTTGCTCACAGTAGCCTGCCTCACCCCCTTGCTTCCATGGCTGGCCTTAAGTCCAATTTGGGGAATGAAATGATCCAGGCTCTGACTGTTAGATACCACCTCCCGTGCCCTTCTAACATGCCCCTGTGGGTCACAGAACCTGCAGGCTCTGGCCTAGCTACGACTGGCCACAGGCTGCCTTCTTGAGCAGGGCCCCCAGCTCCAAATCTTAA
>NW_006205516.1:1144556-1150079 GCF_000334495.1 Tupaia belangeri chinensis
CCAGCTCCAAACCTTTAAGGACCATTCCCTACCCCCCCACCACCTTCTGGAGCCTAATCTGGCTGACATGTGGATGCTGATGTCCTTCCTCCCTGTTGCTCCTCTCAGCAGTTTACCAGGGCCATCTGGAGAAATGCTTCCATGCCATTGCAGAGCTGCTGGAAGGGAAGCATTGGTAGAGACCTCTGGGGTCCCACTAATCACACCAAGTAGAAACCCATATACTTCCCCCTGCTCAGGGCAGCCAGTTCACCCCACAGAAAGCTGTGTCCCCTGCAGGGCATGTTGAGTACCACTGGGCCCTGGCTGCATGGCTGGAACAGGGCTCTGAGGTGAGCCCTCCCTCTGGGACATACACATGGAAACAGTGGATGATATGCAAATTGGAGTGTGAAGTAGAATTATATGCATCACTTCAGGTCTTTTTATCCCCAAGACCTGAATTTTCTCTCAACTCCTCCCCCGTTACTCTACCACTATGGGAAATGAAACTATTTAGCACTTCCACCAAGTCTTCCTTCTCTGGGGAAGTCAGTCCCCCATCCAGTCCCGCCCCCTTCCATTTTATCTAAAATGCACCACAGCTTCTCAGCCCTGTTTTCCTGCAGCTAGCAAAACCCTCAGCGCTTGGCCCTAAGCTTAGAGTAGGAGTGGGAAAAGTTGCAAGAGAAAGTCCCCTCACTCCCAAGCAGCTCCCAGACTTGCACTGCTACAAGGCCTAGAAGTCTCCTTTGGGTTAAGATGTTGGAGGCTTGGGGACCAGCAGATGGCATAATGGTTATGTCACCAGACTCCCATGTAGTGTACAGTGGTTCCAGTCCCGGACCCAGTGGCTTAAACTCACAACAGGCACATGAGCATGTGTGCGCAAGATCCCAACAGGAGAATGGAGGAGAAGGGATTGCGGTGTGGCCATTCCCCCTTGGGGGTGATTTCTTGCTTTCTGTCTCTTTGTCTCTCTGGTAAATACATGTGTGCTATAGCAAAAATCTCTCAAAAAAAAAAACCAAACAAAAAGATGTTGGAGGCTTGTACTGTACTGCAAAACTGTTCCTTGGAGGGCCAGCAGATGGCATAGTGGTTGCCTCATCAACTATGGTTTGAGTCCTAGACCTGGTGCTTTGAAACTCACGCCGGGCACGTGTGCGTGCATGCCCAAGATCCCAGGAGGAGAATGGAGGAGAAGGGATTGTGTATGTGGGGGGGATTTCTTGCTTTCCCTCTCACTGTCTCTGTCTCTCTCTCTCTGGTGAACATACACACCTATGGCAAAAACCTCTTTAAAAAAAAAAGGAAAAAAGGTGTTCTTTGAGAAAGAGAACATACTACTCCACCATCACTCCTGAAAACCTTCTCATGAAAAACGTGAGACTCACCCTGACATTAATGGTTAAATACACAGGTCCATAATTTTCTTTTTCCTGAGACAGTGCCCATGCTCACCAGAGAGACAGAGAGAGGAAGAGGGAGAAAGTACTCCCCAGTGGGGTGTGGTCTCACTGCAATCCCTCCTCCTCCATGTCTCCATCCTATCAGGATTTGGGGCACATACATGCACTAGTCTCATGTATTTTTCTTTTCATTTATTTTTTCTTTTAGAAATTTTTGCTATAGGGTGTGTGCACTCACTAGAGAGACAGGAGAAATAAGGAGAGACAGAGAGACAGAAAGCAAGAAATCATCTCCTCCAGGGATTGGCCAGGCTGCAATCCCTTCTCCTCCATTTTTCTCTCGGGATTTTGGACACACATGCACATGTGCCCAGCGTGAATTTTAAGCCATTGGGTCTGGGACTCAAACTACAGTCGAATATGTGGGAGTCCAGGAACCTAACCATTACATCATCTGCTGGTCCCTACCTCATGTATTTTCAAACCACTGGATCTGGGACTGAAATCCCATGGTTAGCCATATGAGATCCAGTTCCCTTAATCACCAGGCCATGGGTTGCCCCAGGTTGACCATGCTTTATCTGAAGTTCCCAAGCCCAATAAAAAAATAAAATCTGATAAAATCCAGTATTTACATAAGGTTAACATAAAAATTCATTCAATGGCAAAACCTGACCTAAGCTGATGTAAAAAGTTTTAAAGAATTTGTCCCAGATCTTGTCAAGTTTCCTGTCATTTTCTGCACAAACTGTGTTTCATGGAGTGCTACCCAGAGTTTACTGAGGGTAGCACCTAATATAAGATCATTATAAAATCAGAAACATACTGGATGCTGAACACATCTACTCCCATGGGATTCAGATAAGGGCTCAGGGCTCACGGTCCTGGATTTGGCTCAGTCGGTTTTCCAAGAAAGGCCTCCTGGGCTTGTGTATAGATGGCACTACACCAAGACCCTGTAAGCCTTCTGGCTCACAGAATGCCTCCTTGGCCTTACTTCCCTTTGCTCTTCAGCGCATCCCTGTGAGGCCTTCAGGAAAGATATCAATAGCCTCTTTTTGCGAATAAGGACACCTGGGGTTGGTAGTGAAGCTGCTTCCCTATGGCCATTTAGCTTGTGAATAGTACAGGCCAGGGTCAGATCTTCTTTTCCAAACAAAATATTGGCATGTGGCTAAGGGCCACTCCTGCGGCCAGGCAAAGATGCAAAAAGCAACACTTCGCATCCTGAGAGACACCTTGCCTGTCTTTCTTCCCACCCCCTCCCATGCGACCTATTAACAGATGTTTGAGGATAGACACCAACAGGCCGCCGCCTGACTATATTGAAGACTTGCAATGGCACAACTTGTGTGAGTGCAAGGATCTCATTATAGAAAGCTGACCACGCTCCTGAGGAGCCTGGCTATCAGTAGAAGTTCGGGAGGGCCAGGCCAGCAATATTTCCACTGTTCTTAGAAAATTATGATAGTTGGGACCAGCAGATGGCGTAATGGCTTTGTCGCTGACTCCCATGAAGTCGACTGTGGTTCGAGTCCCGGACCCAGTGGCTTAAACTCAAGCCAGGTGGGTGTGCGTGTGTGCCTAAGATCCCGAAAGGAGAATGGAGGAGAAGGGATTGTGGTGTGGCCATCCTGCCCCCCCACCCCGGGGGGTGATTTCTTGCTTTCTGTGTCTCTGTCTCTGTCTTTTTGGCAAGCACACATGCCCTATAGCAAAAACTTCTCAAAAAAAAAAAAGGAAAAGAAAAGAAAAGAAAATTATGATAGTAACAGAAAACTCTTAGATACTGCACTGTTCTTAGCTCATACAGTCTTCACAACATCCGCATTTATTGGTTTGTCAGGAAAGTCATGGCACGTTTTTGAATAGAAAACAGAAAAATGCATCATGACTTTCCCAACACGCTAATAGTAGTATGTGTTTTGGATAACTCCATTTTGCAGAGGAAAAGATGAGGCATGAGAAGGTAAAGTAATTTACCCAAGGCCACACAGCTAGTAGAAGTAGTGCAGCTGGGACATAAACCCAGGCAGTCTGGTTTCCAAGTCCAAATTCTGGAGAGTCACAAAGCCCAGGCTTTGTGGTAGGTCTGATAGGTCATCAGATGAAGATCAAATTGAGGAAGAATCCAGTTCTCTCGCAGATCAGAGTCACCGTTTGCCAAGGGACCTGCAGCTCCATCATAAAGCCTTCTCCCTGCTCTGCTTGAGTTTGGGCTCCTAACCCAGGGGGAGGCTGTGCTTCCTGCCAACTCTATCTACGGTACAAGGTCATTTCATCCCTCCCATTCCGCACTCACCTTAAAACCCATTGGGCGGAGCTTACATGCTATTTCAGCATCATGCAGTGCGTCCTCATGAGACTCCAAGGTGAAATAAATTTGAGACCGGTTGCTATAAAGTAAGTGGTCATTTGGAGCTGCCGAAATGAGAAAAAAAAAAAAACGTTATGGGCCCCAGCACATGTGTGTAAGGAGTCCTGGAAGAGGGTGGATCTTGACAAGTTACCTAGGACTTTTCTAAGAGAATCCAAAGGGTTGGCTCTATTTCTAGTCCTAGTATTGCCCTGCCTCTCACAGGACAACCTACTGTGGGTCTGAGCTTTCCCAACTGCAAAGAAGCAACATTAGTGCCCCTCCCTCAAGTGGTTCTTAGAAGCCTTGTGGTGCATCGGAGACCCTGACAGAGAGGAAACCCTGGCACCCTGCTTTGAGGCTCCACACGGTTAGTGCCTGGCAGCCTGGCAACCTGGCAGGAGTAAGGTATCACCAGCAAGAAATCAGGCTAGGGAGGAAGGAGGAGGTGGCCAGATGTGACCCCTATCTTGGTCACCAGGAAGACAAGTCCACGTTAGTCTTCTAGGTAAGGATGATTGCTGACTTAGCGACCTCTTCGTCTAGAAAGCCCAGCACATCTGAAGCTTCCTTAGTAGAGAACATGGAACTGTATTTACAATATCCCATCATTACAGATGGCCAAATGTGAATGAACTTGAACAAGGCTTCTGGAAATAAGGTAATACTGGCTGTCACCAATACTCTGATTCACTCGACTCCAGGGCTGGACAAGCCTTTTGAGATCATCTGGCTCAACCAACCCACTCTTTGGATGGGGAAAATCAAGCCCAGAGAGGAGAAGGCATCTGCTCAAGGTCACACAGCCAGCTGGTCAAAGTTATTGCTAACCGGTTAGACTTTGAAGCTGGAGTGAGGGGCAGCTTCTTTTTCTGGAGAGGGGTACAGTGCTTAGAATAATGAGACACAGGCCATCTTCCAGAGCAATGATAGCTTCTGTTGGGGAGACCCCTTTCCCTTTTAGAAGGATGACACTGACATTTTCCATTCTGGCTTGACTGAGGGGATTACCAACGGTTCAAGGAAGAACCTGCCAGGAAAAGTGATGGCAGTGACAAAGGAAGAGGGGGAGAATGGGAAGTGCCTTTCCTGGCCCTTGGGGGCTGGCTGAAAGAAACCCCTCTTGGAGAGCTGAACTTAGTGCCCTCCACCTGTCTCCTTCCTCCATGACCTGAGGCTCCAGTTCGGATTCAGCAACAGGCTTTGAAACACTGTTTCCAGGAGGTGTGCAGAGGGCAAGCCTGGGTGCCCATTTACTGCCTTTTGAGACATCAGCAAACAAATGAGTCTTTTCCGTCCCTCCTCTTCCGCAGCAGCTCTTGGTCTGCCTAGCCTGAACATAGGCAAGGGGGTGGAGACCGGGAAGGGTGTATGGGGGAGCTGTAGTCCGGCCTTGCCCAGAGAGCCCTATTCCTCCCGCTCTCCCACTGCCTGTTGCAAGCTCGGGTGGACATTCAACACGTGGACACTCCAGCCCATCCCCCCCTCCACCCATCAGGGCACTCTCGGACCCCAGAGCCCTGTGGGCCCAACCCTGTGGCCTCCTCTCCAGGAACGCTTGGCCAGACACGGTGCCAGCGGAGCTCCTGTCAGCCTGCCGGAGCTGGGCAACACAGGGCGGCGGCTCAGGGGCCACTTCCTGGGTCCAGGCGTGGGGGGTCCAGGAAAGCGGCTTTCCGGGGGGTGGGGGGGTACTCAGGTGGCCTAGTCCAGTCGGAGACGTGGAACTGCCCACGTTGCCGTTGAAGCTGCAAAACCCGCCGCAAGTCTCTCCGG
>NW_006205516.1:1151475-1151685 GCF_000334495.1 Tupaia belangeri chinensis
AGCTGCTGCCGCTCAGAGAGTTGTCTGTACACCTCGAGGGCTTCCCGGAGGCGGCCCCCGGACGCCAAGGCGTCGGCCTGCGTGAGCAGGACTTTGCACTCCGCCGTCGAGGTCCTCGGGGGCTGCTCTCGATCAGGCTCCCTCGTCTGTAGAGGTGAGGGTGCTTCTGTAGCTGCCTCCGGGTGGGAGCCCGTGTCTACGCTGGCTGGT
>NW_006205516.1:1151878-1152614 GCF_000334495.1 Tupaia belangeri chinensis
CGGGCCCTGCCGCACCTCCGCGAGCTCCATGCCGGCCTCCCCGCGCCGCCTAATAACTGTCTTGTCTCAGCAAAGTGTTATATAAAACGGCACCACGTGATGCGCCGCCACGCTGCTCATTGGCCGGCGGCAGGGAAATTGTTACAAAACCAGACAGTTTTGTAACAGTGTTGCGCTTGCTTCTTCTTTTGGCTTCGCTTTTCTTGGCTTCTTTTGAGGTTGTTTGTGTTTACACTCCGCCTTAATTCCCCCTCGCCACCTGCGGAGGAGGAACCCAAGTCTTCTTTCGGGCTTCTCAGGCTTCAAACCCCACCCCATCCCACTTCCTAACACGCCAGCAAACAGGTCCCCTCTGCCAGCTGCTCGCTAGCGCCTCCCCCCTCCCTAGAGAGGCCGGTACCTAGAAAAGCACTGTCCGCGGGGCCGTCTGAGATGCCAGCCTTCTCCCTCCTGGTGGCCAGGGCTGCTGTCTGCGAAGGGAAGCGGGTTGGGAGGGGTACCTGCGAAGCCACCCCCACCCTCAGCCTTGGTCTGCGAGCCCTGGGGGCCCCACCCTGGCTTCCCGCCTTCTCCCGGGAGGCCCCATAGGTGGTGAGTACGGTTTTCCGAAGGCACTTGGTGTCCTGTGCCAGGAGCGGCTCGGAACAGCAAGTCTGCGGGCACAGAAGTTGGGGAGCGCTCGCTGGGGCTGTGAGGGACGCGTGGAGATGTGCTCGTCAGCTTGGTCGGCCAGGAG
>NW_006205516.1:1152790-1177715 GCF_000334495.1 Tupaia belangeri chinensis
GCAGAAGACCCGAGCTGAGAGCGCGACTCTGGAGAAAGTCCAAGAATCCTGGCACAGCCCAGCGTCCGGCGGTGTGTCCTCCTGGTTCACCGCTCCGGAGCGCTCAGTTATGGCAGTGACACGTCACAGTGGAGGGCTGCGCGGGGGGGGATGGCTGCTAGGCAAGAGCCGCAGTGCCTGAGTCACAGTGGCTCTGGGTTACGAGGGTGCCCCGCCCACTTCTGGGAGGTCAGGGTGCTGCTCAACCGCACGTGCTGTTTTGTCTCTCTCCCACCCGCACAGATCAGATGGAAGCCTCACGCACAAAGGTCGGACAGGCTTACAGACCTAAAGGAGTGACACACTTAGCTGAGGTGGCCTGGCTCAGAGCAAGGAGCCAAGATCTGGGTTTGCCTTTGGCTAAATCAGCCTGCAGAGTCTGCTGGCTCTGGGCAGTGCCAGGAGCAGTGCCTGGAGCAGAGCACCCCCTCTTGGGCCTCCCCCTACAGTTGGCTCCTGCTGTGACCACTTAGTTGGGTGACCTTGGGCAAATCACCTAAAGTCTAGTAACCATCATTTTTGCTTCAGAAATCTCAGGGCTGGTCCTACTTGGGATTAAGTTCTGTTTCAAAGTTGGGGAGGACAAGCTTCATTCTTTCAACTGTCCCTCAGAGAGAGATTTTTACTATAGGGTCTGTGCACTTGCCAGAGAGACAGAAAGCGACCCCCTAGGGGGGATGGCCACACCACAATCCCTTCTCCTACATTATCCTCTGGGGATTTGGGGCACACTTGCATACGTGCCCAAAGTGAGTTTTAAGCTGCTGGATCTGGGACGCCTATCCCGAGTGGACTACATGGGAGTCCAGCGACATAACTATTACGCTATCTGCTGATCCCTGTGTGTCTCTTTTGCTTATCTCCCTCGCCTTGTAGCAACACAGAAATCACAGAGAATAGGTACTGAGCAGCCAGTCCTCTGGTAGGACAGGGCCATGAGAGGGCTAGAAAGGAGAAGACAAGAAGCAGCATTCCCACCCACCCCCCCCCACCAGAAAGGAGATCAAGGAAAGAAATAGAGGAACTCAGGATGTAGCAGGAAGGCAAAAAGGAGCACATAGGAAAAGTTGGCTTGAAGCCTTGGCTTTTGTATTGACTTGAAACCTTGGGCCAGTCCTCCAGGGCTTCGTTTCTCCCTATCTTCAAGATTCCCTCCAGTCCTAACCTTGAGTCACTTGGATCCTAAGACCAGATTTTATGATACCAACTTGCCTACTTAAGTACAAATAATGTATCTATTATGGATGCTGCGGGGGGGGGCCTGGGTGGAGGGGTGAAGTCGGCAAGAGCAGTGGAAAGGAAGGGGGTTTGGAAGGCTATTCTTTCAGTCTGACTCAGGCCTGAGCTAACAGATGAAGTCAGCTACAGGTCAAGAGGTGGAGAAGGAGGAGGAAGAGGAGGTCATGCCAGGTAACAGGGTAGGGGCTTGGGTTCTTGTTGATTTGCTGTCTAACTAAGGGGAGTTCCTTTCACTCCTCAGCATCCCAAGTTGTCGAATGGAGTGTCCAGCACAAGTTATGTTTTCTGCTTCTGGTACTTGTAAAGAGGGACAGACTGTGGGGCAGGCAAAGTGATTTATATGAAAGGGCTATTAGATGGACAGTGATGAACATATTTTAATTCAAGAGCTTTATCTCTTCGACATGTGTAAAACATAGATGTGATAATCAAAATTCCCTTCCAGATGCAGATCTGGGGTGTCCCTTGACCACCATGACAAGTGACCATCCCCTGGGTTGATTTAACTTTCTCGCTACATATACATATATACATATACACATATATGTATGTATATTTAGAGAGATTTTTTTGCTATATGGCACATGTGCTCTCCAGAGAGACAGAGAGACAGAAAGCGAGAAATCACCCCCAAGAGAGATTGGCCATGCTGCGGTCCCTTCTTCACTCTCCTCTTGGCATCTTGGGCACATGTGCACACATGCCTGGCATGAGTTTTAAGTTGCAGGGTCTGGTAGTCGAACTGCAGTTGTCTACATGAGAGTCCAGCAATGTAACCATTTTGCCACCTGCTGATCCTGATATCTTTCATCTTCTCAGAGGACAGTGCTTGAACAGACCTTACTGCACATGACAGTGGACATTCTTGTCCTAGTTGGGAATATGCCGAGGGACAAGCAGAAACCCAAATAGGGATGCCGGGAAAAGGTCAGATAGGGACCAGCAGTTAGTGTAATGGCTATGTCGCTGGACTCCCATGTAGTCTACTGTGGTTCGAGTCCTGGACCCAGTGGCTTAAACTCATGCCCGGTGCGTGTGTGCGTGCCCAAGATCCTGAGAGGAGAATGGAGGAGAAGGGATTGCGGCATGGCCATCCCCCTGGGGGGTGATTTCTCGCTTTTTGTCTCTCTGTCTTTCTGGCAAGCGCACGTGCCCTACAGCAAAAACCTCTCCAATAAAAGGAAAAAAACGGTCAGACTGGGCAGGGGATCAGAGTCCAGTGGGCATGGGGAAGAGGTGGTCTCTCCAGGCAGCTCCTCTTGGTACCTGCATGTGCACAAGGCTGACCATAAACTTGTTCTGGAATGAAGAGCTCTCAGGGTGATGCAGGGTGGGATGATGCAAAGGGCAGCACTACCTCCAGACTGACCAGGCTCCTCAGGGAATGTTACATGTTGTCACATTGTAATCAGAACTGTTTGGAGGAAAATACCAGATGGGTTTCTACTGAAATGGGAAACTTTACCAGTTGTTTTCCTTCTTTATTTAAGTTAAACACACATTACTGTGATATACATTTGTGGACTATCTCAGAAGTCTACTTAAGACCTCCTCTCTGGGGCCAGCAGACTCCCACATGATTGACTGTGGTTCAAGTCCTGGACATGGCAGCTTAAACTCACTCCCGGCATGTGTGCGCGCGTGCCCAAAATCCTGAGAGGAGAATGGAGGAGAAGGGATTGCAGTGTAGCCATTCCCCCTAGGGGGTGATTTATTACTTTTTTTCCTCTCTCTGTCCTTTCAGTGAGCACATGGACTCTATAGCAAAAGTCTCTCTCTCAAAAAAAAAAAAAAAAGAAAAAAAAAAGACCTCTCTGCTCTGTTCTTAACTCATTGGAACTCTCTGGAAGGAGGAGAAGAGAAGAAATTGACATCTCTTGGCATGCAAACATTCCCTTTAAGGCCTGGGTTCTTCAAACTTCCATTTCTTTTGGTTGCTAAAGTTAACCCAGAAGACAGAGCAAGAGTTGAGTTGCACCCTCATTTTCAACCAACTACAGCAATCGTTTTCCAACCTGGTTCTGAGGAATCTTTCTGGGATCCAAAGGAGACAACAGGCAGCTCTCTAGCCTAGCTGGCCACTATGAAGGTAGTATTACCTCATACTTTTTGGTAGTGAGCTCTGAGGTGTGATTTCACTGAACAACATCTTTCCTTTCTTTACATAGAGCTATTAAAAACCATGGCCACTTTCACCTTATTTTTTTGGTATTTGTTAAGCATATTCTACATATTAGGGCACTAGTCTAAGTACTGCATTTAGCTCCCAGGTCCTCCCTCACAAATGGTAGCATATCTTTTCCTATATGTTCCTGTACTGAATTTCCATGTAGAAGAGAAGCTCTGTGAAGGCATGGACTGGTGTCATATTCATCTCTTCCTCGAGGACAGTGTTTAAACAGACCTTCCTGAACATGCCAGGGTATATTCTTGCCCTGCCTGAGAGTGTGCAGAGGGACAAGAGAAAATCCAGTTGAAATAGCATAGCTTTGTTCTGGGTCAGTCATAGCGTAGAGTGGGCATGCAGGTAATGACGGGTTGGCAGTCCTGTACTTGGAAACAGCTACTAAACAGCTCTGGGATAGAAGAGCCCGGTCAAATTTAGCGACCTGTGGTTAGGAACGAGCCACCTACACACACACACACACACACACACACACACACACACACACTCTACGCATGGAAGCTTGGCTCAAGTGTCAGGTTGACAAAAGAAGCAGTCTGTATTTCCCTGTTTTAGTAAATAATTAAAGGACAAGCAAACAGGCTGCTGGGCACAATATTTCTTGAGAGAGACAGAGATGTATTCCACAGAGGATAAGGACTGGCTCGTAGCCTTCTGTTACTCTCCCACGCCAGGGCCAAGGAAGACAAGCAGGCCCGGTACCCTTCCAGAGTCCCTTTTTTAATCCTGTTTCAGTCCCTTTGCTTATTCAGAGTATGTATCTAAGGCTTCCTCCAGCTTACTGTTTATCTCTCATTCCCCTCCCCCCCCTTTTTATTGTTGTTTCTTATGAGTCTCATGACAGCAGGAAGTTGCTTTGAATATGATGACTGTTACAAAGCCAGTGGCTCTATGTGTCCTCCTTAACCCTTTGTACCCCTGGCTAATTTTCCTGATCTATGTCTGTTTATCCTAACCAACACCTAACAAAAACACTTTTTCTTGTTATTTATTTGAGTATCTCATTTATAAACTGGAGTGACCCATCAATTTCCTTACAGGGGAAAAAAAAAAGCACCATGAGCATTAACAGTATTGACATAAAAAGAAATCTTCTCTTTGCTATGTACAGTAGCCAAACCCAGTGCTAAGAGAAAATTTACATGTCAGAGCTGGTCTCACAAATGAGGAAACTGAGCACTAGAGAAAGCAAATGATTTGCTGCAGGTGACAGTGGGAGTTTGTGACACAGCCAGGACTAGTCCCTAGGGCGTATGTCTCTTTGTTTAGAGTTTTCCCAATGTGATCAGAAAGCTTTAAAAGAGCACAGAACATCTCTCAAATTATTTCAGGTTTCTCATCAAGATTTCCACTGGTTCAACAGATGTTTATTGAACATATGCTGTGTGCCAATAGAGTTAGCATTTGTGGGCCGATAACAGAAGGATATGACCCAGTCCTTATCCTCCAATAGCTAACGGAGGAAACAAGAGACAAAGATTTGAAACAGTTAAGTAAAAATAACAGGCTATGGTATGTGAGAAGTGCCAAATTGGAGAACAGTATGTCCAAGGGAGGATTCAAGGGAGGCAGACTCGAATGACTTCCATCTCATAGAGAAGGTGTCTTTAAGCTAGGTCAGAGAAGATTTAAATAGAGAAGTGAAAGACTACTCCACAGCTCAACTCAAGGAGATGCCTTTCGCACTGGGGGCTAGGTGGCCTGAGGAAAGAAGGAGAATGCCAAATAAGCTGGATTGGTCAAGGTTCAGGAATTTGTATTTGTAAAGGCTACTCATGGCTTGTGTGTGATGCTCAGTTAGATTTGGTGTTCACTCATGGGAAGGATGATGAAGACTAGATTGGAGGAGGATACCCTAGTCTTGCTCTCCTTACCTCATCCTCAGTTTCCCTGGGGTTAAGGCATTTGTCTGAAGGTAAAACTGAAGGTCCAGAGACTTTGAATGATGTGTTCTAAGTAACTCTGGAAGTAATGGGGACCCTGGCCTCTTGCCAGCCAATAGAAACAGAAAAAATCACAAGATATCATACCAAAGAAGATTTTGCTTCAGTTTTCTATAAGACGAGTCAGACCCGCGTGGTTAGCCAGGGAGTCTTTTGCCCATAGTACAGAAAGGGGCAAGTCTTGAGCTGCCAAGGTGTATGGGACAGAGCCCGGAGTGAGGTTAGTTGCGGGGATCTCGGAGTTCTAACTTTGCTGTGACTCAGCCCAAGCCACTTCCCCTCTCTCTTTATGTCTCTTCACCTATTAATAACGATGTGCAATGTCATTGTTGTAATTAGCTACCAGTGATGGAAAATGCACAGTGCAGTTAGTCCCGACATGATTCCTGGGAACAGAAGGAATCCACAGCCATCTGCCAATTGTTATGAGTAAACTATGTGCGGGCTGTCCTTGGAGTAAGCATTTTCTTTCCAGCATGAAAGTGAGATAGAGGCCTGAGACTAGATCCTGCCTTCTTCAGGGGGCACTGACCAATGTGGAGACTCTCTAGAGACCTTTACGGAAAAGCAGTCTAGTTTTCAAAGGAAAAAGAAATAAAAGGCAAATTATGTTAAAGGGAAGCAACAAGCATTCATCAATAGGAAATTATCTGAAGACTTTTGCAGAACTGAGACATGGTTAGAATTAGGACAGAATTTTTAAAATTGTGTTAAAATACGCATAACATGAAAGTTGACATTATAATCTTTTTTTTTTTTCTTTTGGAGAGGTTTTTGCTATAGGGCGTGTGCGCTCGCCAGAAAGACAGAGAGACATAGACAGAAAGTGAGAAATCACCCCCCCAGGGGGGATAGCCACGACGCAATCCCTTCTCCTCCATTCTCCTCTCGGGATCCTGGGCAAACGCGCACACGTGCCTGGCGTGAGTTTAAGCCACCCAGTCCGGGACCCGAACCACGGTCAACTACATGGGAGTCTAGTGACACAGCCATTATGCTAACTGCTGGTCCCCAAATTTAATAATTTTTAAGTGCCTGGTTCAGTGACATTAAGTGCATCCTCATTGTTGTATAACCATCACCATCATCAATCTCTAGACTTTTTTTTTAATCTTGAAAAAATAAAACTCTATACCCACTCTTTACTAACTCTCCATTCCTCCTTCCCTCAAGCCCCTGGAGACTATTGAATACCATTCTACTTTCTGTCTCTATCGATTGAACTACTGTAGGTAGCTCAAATAAGTGAATTCATGCAATATTGGTCTTTTTTATGACTGGCTTATTTCACATAGCATAATGTTCTCAAGGTTCATCTCTGTCATAGCATGTGTCAGAATATCATTCCTTTTTAAGGTTGAAAAGTATCGCTTTTTTTATTCATTTATCACTAATGGCCACTTGGGTTGTTTCCAACTTTTGGCCATTATGAATAATGCTGCTATAAGCATGGGTATAAAAATAACCATTTGAGATTCTGCTTTCAATTCCTTTGGATATATACCCAGAAGTAGAATTGTTTGATCATACGGTACTTCGATATTTTATTTAAAAATTTTTAAAATTTTCCACAGTGGGAGCTGTACCATTTAGTCCTACCAGCAGTGCACAAGAGTTCCACTGTTTGTATATCTTGGCCAACATTTGTTATTTTCTAGGGTTTTGGGATAGCAACCGTCCTAATGGGTGTGAGTAGTATCTCATTGGGTGTATGTGTGTTTTACAGTTTATTTATTTATTTCTTCCATGAGCGAGAGCAACATATGGAAGAAATAAATAGATAGGGAGGAGGGAAGAAGCCCCAATGGAGTCTTCATGCCACAATCTGCCCCTAACTTCAGTCAGCCCCCGATCATAGACTTGCACACACCCAGTATATTCAGGAAGATCTCCAGATGCAAACTCAGAACTGAGAGTTGCATTACTGTTGCAACTCTCAGTTGCAGCCCTTCGTGTGGTTTTGATTTGGATTTCCCTAATGATAGTCAGGTTGAGCATCGCTTCATGGGCCTTCTGGCCATGTGTATGTCTTCTTTGAATGTCTATTCAAGACCTATGCTCATTTTAAAATCAGAATTTTGCTTATTATTGTTCATTATTTTTTGCTATTGAGTTTTAGAAGTTTTCTTTTTTGTCCTTTTTTTTTTACATTTTTAAAATTTACATTTAATCACTACACATCTTTATAGCATACAAAACAGTTTTCTCCAGGATGAATACGGTGCATATTAGTCAAATCATAGATATTACCATATACATTATCATCAACAGAAGTTCTCTATATAATATAGATATCAGTGCTTTATCAGGTATCTTATTTGAAATTATTTTCTCCCATTCTTTGGGTTGCCTTTTCACTGTGGTGATCATTTACATAGCTGAAGGCTTTGGCAGGGTCTTGATCTTGAAAAATCTAGATTCAAAATCTGGCTATGTTACATTGAGGAAACTAATTAACCTGTTAAGTCGGCCTTAGCTTTTCCATCTGAAAAATGTGGTTGATGCTTATATTAGGGCCTAATTTATAAAATTGCTGTGCTGATGTGCAAATGAGATCACACATGTAAAATCCTGCTGCTGAGCTTAGCCCAAGTTAGGTGCTCAATAAGTGGTAGCTTTGATTAGTCATTGACATGTGATATTAGTTGCTATCAAATGGGTGAGTAAGCCGACCATCCTAAGTAGCCAATCGTCACACATTATGTTACATAATACTTAATGCTCATGTAGCAAATTGCCGTTTATGAAGCATTTAAACCTTCATCATTCATTCAATGACTCCACTGGGGACATAATGAATAAGACACAGTCCTGCAGAACTGAGTGGGAGAAATAAACGAGGTAAAAGCAGTTTCGATCATGCTGCTGAGTGTTAAGAAGACAGAATCTTAGAGTGCTGAGGGAGATGCGTGTGCTATATAGAGGAGGAGTGGTTTAGCCTGGAGAAAGGGCTTCCCAGGTGGGTAAAATGGACACAAAGTTCTGTAGGATTACATGGTTAGGGGAAGTAAAGGGCAAACTGGAAAGCACTGAGTATTCTAGGAGAGCAAGAAGCTAGTACAATGACTAGAGGTAAGAGAGGCTGACTCATTGGGGAATAGTTATTTATTATGTCTTGAACCTAGAATTTAAGAGGGAGAAGTAGAGTGGGGTGAGGCAACAGAGGCCAGCAGGTGCCACACCACAAAAGGCTTCACAGAACAGGGTAAGAAATTGGGGATTTTATACTGAGAATGAAAAGGGTTTTGAGCAGATGATCAATGCACTCAGGTTTGTCTTTCAGAAAGATCTCTTTGGCAGCAGCATGAAGAATGGAATGAAGAAAACTCAGCTAAGGAGAGAACAGTGAGGATAGAGAAAAACAGAAGGCTCAAAAGACATTTAGGATAAAATGGAGCAGATGGGAGGACTAATTAGATGACATCTGTTGACTCTTTGGGGGAGTAACTCAGGTAGTAGCATTATTCTTTGGTTTGAGATGAGCAATGGAGGTTGAGGCAGGCAAGTATTTGTCCAAGGTCCCACAGCCAGAAAACCCATTTAGGACTCTGGCCTTCCACCTTGAAATCTCCTGTTCTCTTCACTAGAATATGATGTTAGACACATTTCTAGATCTTTATGTGTAAATCTTTGAGGGACTCATATCCTGTTTCTCCTTTGACTACTATGCACCATATAATCATTTCAGAGGTTCTTTAAGTCTTTAACTGGTCATCAATGTATTATGACTTTGAATCCTTGAACTTCAAATCATTCTTTCATTTTCCATTCTACTTAGTGTTTAATGAAAAGCCTGTAAGTAAATCCTTCCATCTCAGGAAGGCTCAAATAAAGACCAGGCCCAAGTTCTAGCTTTGGCTACTAATTAGCTGTGGGATAGAACTAGTCACTTTCTTTTTTTAAACTCTTATCTAAAAGCCCAGGGGAACAGAACAAACAAATGCGTACTCATTCAAATACAATAACTTTATTAGATTTACAGTAAGTGCACTTTCAAACTAAATAACCCTTCTTTCATCAATCTTTTTAATAAACTGAGTTTCTGATCTTATAATACATTCAGAGTTAATAGGGATTTCCCCTGAAACTGCTGTTTGTTTACCAGTACAAGTATGTCTCAGTCCTGTAATTGCTGAACACCATGTTATCAGACTTATGTTGTCAATCAAAACACATGAGTATGTTTGTGTTTATTTTATTTTTACTTTTTTTTAGAGGTTTTTGCTATAGGGCGCGTGTGCTCGCCAGAAAGACAGAGACAGAGAGACAGAAAGCGAGAAATCACCCTCCAGGGGGGATGCCCAGGCTGCAATCCCTTCTCCTCCATTCTCCTCTCGGGATCTTGGGCACGCACGCACACGTGCCTAGCATGAGTTTAAGCCACCGGGTCCAGGACGTCAACTACATGGGAGTCCAACAACATAGCCATTACACCAACTGCTGTCCCTGTGTTTGTGTTTATTTTTACCTAAGACACTTGTACTGCTAAGATTTGTTTTTGTTTTTGACTGGGGGTGGGAGGATTCACTTAACTGTAAAACCATCAGTGAGAGGAAAAATGAATGAGGAAGAAGTGAAATTACAGTTTATGAAAATCCCACCTAATGAGCCTATCCAGAGGTACCAGTGAGATGATGGAAGAATGTCTCTGTGAATGGCAAAGCCCTGCACAAGCACAGAGTGATAATGACAATCTTATTCTTGCATCAAACACCACAAGCCAGGCAAGCCCGTGAGTGAAAAGGGGGGCCTTTGGTGGTGCAATGCTATTCAGGCCCAGGGCTTGGCAGGGCTGCAGTTAGTTCCTTTCAACAGAAAGGATGGGGCCCTGATCTGCACCTCCTCTTCCAGAAGCTGAGCTCCAGGTCACAGAGCCTGTTCAGTAGCCCTCCTTGGGACATGTGAGTCAAGGTTAAGTCCCAAGAGAGACTGGCACTCCTGACAGTACCCTGTCCCTCTTCTGGTTCCCATAAGGAGCAGGAAGTGCTGTACTTGAGGACTCTGAGCTCTTTACCCAACCTGTAGGGAGCTGGCAGTCCAGTGTGGGTGTTTCTCTGTGGTGAGCACCCACAGCCCAGTCTGGTGGGAGGCAGGGACAGGGTTTCACCTGAAGGTGAAATTCCTCATTGTCCCCAGCATCACAGCAGAAACACACTCAGCCACAAGAGCTTAAAACTCATGGGAGACCCTGGAGAGGATCAAAGAAAGAAAAGAAGAGATAGGAAGGCCCTTTGCAGACAAACCTTAAACTTGTACAAGAGAAACACCATTAATGGTGATGGCGATTCCAAAGCCTTTTTTTTAAAATTCATTTTACAAACATTTTTCAAAAGACCTACCTTGTGCAGTCCTATAACAGGTATCGTGAATGTTATAATTTTGAGAGACGTGTGAAAATTCCCCCCAAATAGCCTGTGCTTTCCTAGGGGAACTAAACAATGTCCACACACACCATCATAATGCCTGGGAGAAGGTCTGAGCCAGACTGAAAAGGGAGGCTTTGGACTGCTCTTCCTGGGGTGTTCCCTGCCATCCCTACATTAAATGGAAATTTCCTCAGGTTGTGTGGCCTTAGGTTCCTCCTCTGGTACACCCTGACCCTGATGATGGTTCTGCAAAGGGAAAGGACTTAATCACTTCTGTTGACTGACAGAGAGAGTAGGGTAGTGAAAGAGAGAACCTTTCCCTAGAGAATTCTCATTACCCAAGTGTCTGTCTTCTCGGACTGTGAACTAGGGCAAGTCTCATATGAATCTCAGGCACTTGTGAATCCCCAGTCCCTGGCACAACTCCAGGCATATAGTAGGTGCTGAATGAATGATTAAATGACTAGGGCCTGAAATGTTTGTCCTGCAGCTATAAGTGGGCAACCCAGCTCTTCAGGACCTACAAAGTCACTTGTTACTTTCCTATAAAAACTGTTGAGCCAGCTGGTAGCATGGTAGTTAAGGTAGCTGGAATCACATGACCAGCTGTGCAGTTTGAGTCCTGAACCTGGCGGCTTGAAAAATATGCCAGGCATATGTGCTAGCACGCCCAAAATCTCAAAAGGAGGGAGAAATGGAGGAAAAATTGAGGCATGGTCGTCCCCCTGAGGAATGCTTTCTGACTTTCTCTCTCTACAGTGAATGCACATGCCTGATAGCAAACTTAAAACAAAATAGCTACCTGGGAGGATTTGATTTTGCAATAGGCAAAGAAGGTGTCCTATTAGTCATTCACCTCACAAGACTTCCATCAAATACTCCAGATCTGCCTTCCAGCCAGACATCTTTTTCCGTAGCGTACTGCAAGGCTTAGACTTTTCTTACAGCCGAAGACCTTCTGTGATCTTGTATTTTAACATTGGGGCCTGTGAAGATAATGTCCTGCTTTTACTGCCCTACCCAGTAAGGAGATGCTGTCTAACTTTAGATATCTAAGTCCCTCCTCCTTTAGAAAGCCTTTTGTAAAAAGGAAAGCACACACAGACCCCTCCTGCCTAAACTCTTGACTGCCCAATTACGTGAGCCATTATATTACAGGTAAACATGTCTGGGTCTGCTGAGTCACAGAGATGTTTCATGTGTAGTTGTTTTTCCTCCCACATAAATGGTTGCCAGGAATGGGAGCATCTGCTTCTCTAGTCCTAAGAAAGTCTCCCAAAAGGTGTACATAGATGTGCAATATATACTTGCTGACGGATGAGAAGGTGGAGAACTGATCTGTAGCTTTCAGAGAGTCTCCAGTCACATGGATTTTGTCTATAACTGGTTAATGGACCTTCTGCTGTCAAGTTGTTTCAGAAGCTGGGTAGACAATAAGCAATCCTGTCTCAACTTCAGATTTGAAATCAGGAAATCTTGGTTATAATTCCTACTCTGCCACTCACACGCATGAACTTTGGCAAGCCAGTTAGGTGCTTTTGGCTTCTGTTTCTACAATTAAAAAAATAGGAAGACTTCTGCTTCTGGCTAAGATGGCATAACAGAACTTGTTATTTACCCTCCTTCATAAAATAACCAAATAAAACTAAAGTAAAATAAATACAGGCAACATGAATCAAAAGAATTCAAGATACAGAGTAGGCAATGAAGGACAATGATCTCAGAGTGATGAGAAACAAACAAGGTTGAGTCCTATGAATGCCCCAGTTTCTTTTTTTAACAGCTATAATTCACACATGCAATTCACCCATTTAAAATATACAATTCAGTCATTTGATTACATTTACAGATATGTGTAACTGTTGCCAATTTTAGAAGTTTTCATCACCTCAAAGGGAAGTCCCATACCCCTCAGGTATCAACTCTCTATTCCCCGTTCCACACATCTCTAAGCAACTACTCATCCACTTTCTGTCTGTATGGATTTTCCTATTCTGTACATTTCAAATAAATGGGATCATATAATACATGGCCTTTGTAACTGGCTTTTTCACTCAGTATAATGCTTTTAAGGTTCATTTATGTAATAATTTTATGTTTTCATTAAGAACTTCATTCATTTTCTAGCCAAATAATATTCCACTATGTGGCTAGACCACATTTTGTTGATACATTCAGCAGTTGGTTGAGATTTGGGTTGTTTTCACCTTTTGCTTATTATGAATAATGCTGCTGTAAACATTCATGTAACATTTTTGTACAGGTTTTTGTGTGAACATATATTTTCCTTACTCTTGAGTATATACGTAGAAGAGAAATTGTAGGGTTGTATAGAAACTGTATATTAAACATTTTAAAGAACTGCCAGACTGTTTTCCAAAATGGCTATATCAATTTGACATTACCGCTAGCAATGACAAGAGTTCCAGTTTCTCCACATTCTTGCTCATACTTGTCATGTGACTTTTTAATTATAGTGATCCTAGTGGACATGAAATGGAATCTCACTGTGATTCTATTTGGGGTGTGTGTGTATGTGTGTGTGTGTGAGAGAGAGAGAGAGAGAGAGAGAAGAGGAGAGGAGAGGAGAGGAGAGAGAGAAGAAAGAGAAAAGGAGAAAGCAAGTACATATTTTGTTTTGCTTCTGAAAATATTTTAATTTTCTTTTCATTTTTATTTATTTTACATTCATTCACTGAACACCATCACAGCATACAAAATGCAATTTCCCATCCAGAATACACTGTATAGTGGCTTAATCATAAATGTTATCATCAACAAATAATTTTCCATTTCTTGTTTCTTATATATATTTTTCCCCTATTTCTCACCCTCTGCCATTTCCCACTCTCCTCCCACACTGTCTCTGGTATCTATGGTATCTACTGTCACTTTCCATTCCTTTTTTCCCCACATTTTATTGATTCATAAAATACCTTAATTAATCTAACTACTTTCTTTTTTATTTGTTTATTTTTATATTTCTTGTATGCCTTTGGATTTCAGGCATCTCGTGGAGTACTCCTTCCTGATTTGAGGAGTACCTTCTACAGTGGTGCATTTATTTATTTTACTTTATTTAACATTATCATCATTATTTTTCAATTTGACCAGTGACAGAAAGGTGAGAAAGGAAGCTGTCCAGTCCAGGACTCAGACCACGATTGGCCATGTTGAAGTCCAGTACCTTTGACCACCTCACTACCTACCTGCATGGTAGCAAATACCACCTAGTGGTGGTGTTTTATTTCAATTATTTTTTAGTATTTTTAAGTTATATTCCATATGACTGTGACCTTTAGTACAAGTTAACCACTTGGCATTTAGTAATAGTTAACCATTTTAGCATTGATTCTTATTGATTTCTTTGTTCTTTCTTTCTTTTTTAAAATTTTTTATTATCATCATAATCTTCTTTATATTACATTGGATTACATATAACTTTACAGTGTATTACATTGCTTTTTCAAAAGGGAATGCCATGCATGTCAGTCAGTACAAAGACATTCATCTCCCCACTTCAACAATCTAACTACTTTCAATAGCAAGTGAAGCTGATATCTACATATCTGTGAATACATGTTTGACTTTAGGCATGAAAATCTGTGAGTAGAATGAATATACTATAAAGTAACAACTAGCTGAGGGTATATAGCTTACTGTGCTCATTAAATAAGTATTTTTAATATATTCTTAATGTCAGGAAAGGCAGTTTTAGATTTAATAGATCAAAATTTAAAAATGTTAAGAGAATTTTGCTTAAGACTTAAAGCCAGGAAACAGGTTAGAGTTCTGTCCAAATAATAGGTACCTGCCGACAACTCAAAAGAAGACAAAAATTCTTAACTCTGGAAAACAAAGCATAGAAGATCAGTAATGTTTTAGTCAAAAGTCATAAAAGTTTATTTCACTACTTCAGTCTCATGTACTTATATTGTGTTGTGGTTCAATCTTTCTGTTTAAATTCTGGAAGATAACATTCAACTTCGGACTTGTCCCTACCATTAAGTTGGCCATTTTCTTAGTTCTTTTTGAACTCTTATTTCTGTGTGTCTGACTTTAGTTCTCCCAATATAGCACTTCATTCAAAATTTCTTGGTGAGCCAGTCTGGTGTGGGTAAATTCTTTCAGGTTTTGTTTATCTGAGAATGTTCTTGTCTTCTTTTTCCATATGAAGGATGATAATCTTGCAGAGTATATTATTCTTTGTTGAAGTTGTTTTTCACTTTACACTTTGAATATATTTTCCCATTCTTTCCTTGCTAACATTGTTTCTGATGAGAGGTCTGCTGTTAGCCTGATAGGATATCCTTTGTAGGTTACCTGACATTTCTCTCTTTTGTCAAACTTAGTATCTTGTCTTCGTGGTTTTGATCAATCTGGCTATAATGTGTCTTGGAGGGGATCTTCCTGTGTTGATTTGGGATCCTTTGTATTTCTTGAGTCTGGATATTTGAATACCTCTCTAGGTTTGGGAAGTTTTCTTCCAGGATTTCACAGGATAGACTATCAATGCCCTTATTAGTCTCTTCACTTTCTGAGATACCAATTATCCAGATGTCTGGATGTTTAATGATATCTAGTATTTCTCCTATATTATTCTCATTTTGGGGGCTATTTTCTCAGTCTTCATGGTGGATTTTTCTAGTCCAGCAATTCTGTCTTCTACATCTGAGATTCAATCTTCTGTATGTTCTAGTCTGCTTTAAATACATTCAAGGGAGGTTTTGACTTCATCTCTAATAGTTCCATGTGATTCTTTTTTATGGTGTGTATTTCCTCTTTCAGATCATGCAAGAACTCCCTCACCTCCTGGAACGCATTGGCTCTTTTCTCCTGACTCTTCTGGAGTTCATTGTCTTTCTCTTTCTCTTATCTTGCATCTCTATTAGCTTTGTTTGTCACTGTGAATATTCTAAATTAATCCTTTCTTTCTTTCTTTCTTTCTTTCTTTCTTTCTTTCTTTCTTTCTTTCTTTCTTTCTTTCTATACATTCAATCACATTGTGTAGCTTACAAAGTGAACATTTCAATATGTGAGCATTTTTCCCCAGTCCAGTGGATCAAATTCTTTATTACATATTTCTGTGAGTTCCATTTTACTGTGTGGATAAAGAGGAGGAAGAGGTTTTTTGTTTTTGTCTTTGTTTTCTCCTTGGTGGGAGATATTTTCTTGGTTTCTCATATTTCTTAACACCTCTGCAATGATTTCTGGTCATCTAATGGGTTATACATTTCTTCCCAATTTCCAGAAGTTCGATCTTAGTGTTCAGAGGCATGCAGGAGGAGGTGATCTGCAATCTCTTTGCTGTTCCATTTTTTTCCCCCTTCGTGCAGCAGATTCAATGAGAATTGAGGAATATGTTAACTCTAATAGTATTCAGATGTTTTGCTATGGTTCATTTAGACCTGTCTAGACACTCAGTGTGTGGAGGCTGAGCAGCAAAGTGATGAAGGTTAAAAAAAAAAGTGATAAAGGTAAAAGAAAAAGTTTAAGAAAACAGAGAAAGATAAAAAAAAAAGAGAGAGAGGGGGGAGGAAAAAAATCAAAGAAAAGTATTTTTTAAAGTAAAAAATGGAAACCATGCAGCGTGTGAGCATGCCACATGAAACCACTAGTTCTCAGCTCAAATGACAGAGTGTTCTTCTGAAGGCCTGCACTTTTGCCTCTAGTAAATGGGAGGAGGAGAAGAGATTATTAGCAAGATAAAGGAGGATCTGAAAGCCAAGAAAATACTTTACCTTAAAAATTTTTAAAAAACAAAAAAAAATTTTTAAATGAAAAGACAGAGACAATACAGAGAGAAAGCTACAGAGGCCCCTACAATTCGAGAATGGTGTCTGGAGGGTGAAGTCTCAGCAGAAAGTCTTACTCAGTCCCTGAAAGCATTAGTTCTCAGCTCCAGTGGTGGAGTGTTCGTCTGAAGGCCTGCACTTTTACCTCTCCACAGGAGAATGGGGTCTGGAGGGTGAAGTCTCAACAGAAAATCTTCATTACTCTTAGTCCCTAAAAGCACCAGTTCTGAGCTCCAATGGCAGAGTGTTCTTCTAAAGATAGGCATATTTTGACAGGATCTTCCTGTGATCCACCTGCCCCAGCCTCCCAGTTATCCAGGAAAATAAGCATGTGCTACCATGACTGGCCTATTCAGCTCAGCCTGAGATCCAATATGGGACTCACATGTGGCCCCAGTCTCACACAGCAGTATCCTGCCACTTGCACCACCATGATTTGGCCTCATTGTAGATTTTATTTGCATTTTCCTGATCATGTTGACTGACTTTTTATGTGCTTACGATGCATTTACATATTTTCCCTGAGGAAATATTTATTTACATTCTATGCTCATTTTTAATTGGCTTGTTTATCTTTTTATTACTGAGTTTAAAAGTTCTTTACATGGTCCATATACCACTCACATATCATATTAGTGATGTACAATTATTTTCTACCATTCTATGGGTTACTTTATTTTATTTTTTTACTTTCATGATGCTGTCCTTGGAAGCACACACATTTTCAATTTTGGTGAGGACCAATTTATTTTTTTATTTTGTTGCTTATCCTTGGTGTAATAAATAGCAATTCTTTGTCAAATCTAAGGTCATGAACAGTTATCCCTATGGTCACTTAGTTAAGAAAAATATTTCCAGTGGAAACATGTACTCATCAGAGAGAAATAGCAAGACAGAGAGAGAGAGGGTGAGGGAGAAAGCATCCCCCAATGGAGCATAGTCATAGCTCAATCCTTTCTCCATTTCTCTATCCTGTCAGGATTTGGGGCACACATGAGCACAGGTGCCAGGTGAGGTTTTCAAGCTGCTGGGCCCAGGAATCAAACTGCACTGTCAGACATGTGGGATCCAGCTCTTTCAACCACTAGATCATGGGGATAGCCCTGCCCCATTTTGTTGTAAGGGTTTTGTAGTTTTAGCTTTTATATTTAGGATTTTTATCCACTTGAGTTAATTTTCATATGTAATGGTGGACATGGCCCCACCTCATTCTTTGACATGAGGTTATACAATTATCCTAGCACTATTTCTTGAATAAACAATTCTTTCCTCATTGAATGGTCTTGGCATTCTTGTCAAATCTCAGTTGACCACAGACGCATGGCTTTATTTCTGGACTCTCAATTTTATTCCATTGATGTATATGCCTATCATTATGCCAGTACCACACCATCTTGATTATTATTGCTTTGTAGTGAAATTTGAAATCAGGAAGTATGAATCCTACTTTGTTTTATTTTTGAGATTAGTTTAACTATTCTGGACCACTTGCCAAAGTCTAAAGAAAGGCTAACCAGAATTCACTTATAGGGATTGCATTGAATCTGTAGATCACTACAGTTAGTATTATTATCTGAACAATATTAAGTCTTCTGACTCACAAGCATAGAAGGTGTTTCCATTTACTTAGGCCTCTTTAATTTCTGTCAATAGTGTCTTCTTTGCAGAATATAAGTTTGGCATACCTTCTCTAAAATGTATTCCTAACTATGTTATTCTCTTTGATACTATTGTAAGTGGAACTTTTTCTTAATCTCATTTTTATTGTTTATCGCAAGTATATACAATGGATTTTTTTTTAATTGTCAGAGGGCATGTATGCTTGTCAGAGAGAGAGAGTACCCCAGTGGGGCATAGTCATGCCACAATTCCTTTTTCTCCATTTCTCCATCCTGTCAGAATTTGGGGAATACATGCACATATGCCCAATGTGTTTTTCAAGTCACCAGGGCCAGAATTCAAACCATAGTTGGCCATGTGGAATTCGGCTTCCTTTACATAGGGCTTAACTGCTAGCGTGCAATTGATTTTTGTATATTAATCTTTTATCGTACAAGCTTAATGAACTTGTTTATTAGCTCTAAATTTTTTTGTGAATTTCTTAGAATTTTTTACATACAAGATTAAGTTATTTGTGAACTGAGCTAGTCTTATTTTTTTTCCTTTCCAATCCAGATGGCTTTCATTTCGTTTTCTAACCAATTGCCCTACATAGAACTCCCGTACAATATTGAGATGTTGACATCCTTGTTTGGTTTCTAATCATAAGGAGGAAATGTCCATTCTTTCACTATAAAATATGACATTAGCTGTAGATGTCTTTTATTAAGTTGAGGAATTTCCCTTCTATTCTCAGTTTGTTGACTTTTTAGCATGGAATAGTGTTGAATTTTGAGCCAGTTTAATTTCTCTGTATCTATTGAGATGGTATGATTTTTGTTTTTCATTCAACTGCTATAGTATATTGTATTAACTGATTTTCAAATGTTCAACCAGCCTACTCCTGGGATAAATCCCACTTCTAATAATGCATAATTGTTTTTTAATGTTGGATTTGGCTTTCTGGAATTTTGTTTTGGATGTTTGCATCCATATTCATAATAGATATTCATCTGTAGTTTTCTTGTGATATCTTTGTCTAGTTTTGGTATCAGGGAAATACTGGCCTTACAAAGTGAGTCAAATTGGTCTGAGAAGTATTTCATGATGGGTAAAGTCTTTTTACAAGCAAAATGAGAAATAGTGATTAACTGCTTAAAAAAATAATTGGAATAATAACAATAATGAACGGGAAAAACAATGACAAGATATTGAATGATGAAGTGGGGATTTTAATGTCTTGGTATTGACTGACATGCATGGTGTACCCTTTTCAAAATGCAATGTAATACACTTTAAAGTTATATGCAATTCAATATAATATATGATAATAAATAAATAAATAACAAAGTGAGTCAAGAAGTATTCCATTCTTTTCTATTTTGGGAAGAGATTGTGAAGAATTAGTGTTAGTTCTTTCAATGTTTATTAGAACTCAGTAGTGAGCCATCTGGGCCTGGGGTTTTCTTTGTGGACAGTTTTTAAAACCAGTAATTCAATCTCTTCATCTACAGTAGGTCTATTCACATTGTCTTTTTTCTTCTTGAGCCAGTTTAAGTAATTTGCATCTTTCTAGGTAATTTTCCCTTTTTATTTAATTATTGGCAAATAGTTGTTCTTAGTATTCTTTTACAATTGATTTTATTTCTCTAAGGTTGGTAGTAATGTTAGCTCTTCCATTTCTGATTCTAGATTTGAGTCTTCTTTCTTTTTTGGCCAGTCTACATAATTTTGATGAAGAACCAGCTTTTGGTTTCATTGGTTTTCTCTAATGTTTTTCCATGATCTATTCCATTAATTTCCACTTTGATCTCCATTATTTTCTTCGTTTAGCTTGCTTTAGATAAACAACACTGAGCAAAATGTTCACTTTCATTAAGTGATGCTGTTTTAGCCCACCTCACCTTCTTTGAAAGTGATCATATCCCATCATTGGATAAGCCTACTTTAAGTTCTTTTATTGCGCTCCAATGTAAATTAAAATGTCAAGTTAAAACAATTTTTGCAAACTCTCAGATGGATGTTTTGCTTCTGAAAGTTTGCTACTAAATATGTGTCCATATGTCAGAAGTATCAGCAATACTTGAAAGTGTTGTAGAAATGCAAAACTTCAGGTCCTCTGTGGAACTAATGAATTACAATCACATTTTTAATTTTTCCAAGATCTCTTGGAAGGGCAGAGATTGAGTAGTGGCAGAAGAACACATAAGAATCCAAATATAATAGCATTATATGCTCATCAGAGAGAGGCAGAGAGAGGGAGAGGAAAAAGCATCCCCCAGTGAAGTGTGTTCAAGTCACAATTCCTTCTCCACCATTTCTCCATTGTGTCGAGATTTGGGGCATATGTGCACATCATGCTCCTGGTGTGTTTTTCAAGCTGCAAGGGCCAGGATTTGAACTATGTTGTTAACCATGAAGGATCCATCTCCCTTAACCACCAGGCAATAGACTGGCCCTAACAGGTAAATTCTATACACATTAAAACTTTAAGATACATACTTCTCTAGAAAGCACCATTATCAAAAGAAATCAAAGTGATGACCCATGTATGCCTCAGAGCCCATGTAATGTTGATGATCCTAGGCCCACATTTTGGTTTAGAGAGCAATATGGGAAGAAGCTGAGTTTCACCTAGGGTAGAATCAGGCATAATTCAGGTAAAGTGAACAGAGCACCAAGGATTATCCAGGGAAGAGACTAGAACACACAAGGCCTGAGACAAAGAAAGATCTCTAAGAAGGGCACAGATTGAGTAGTGGCAAAAGAACACATAAGAATACAAATATAATAGCATTATATGTTATATATTTTGAAATCATTCAATACTAGATATACACATATATATCCATACATAGGAATGACACTTACAAATGTACTATACATACATACACACACACATATATATATACATACTTATATGTATATATACCTGTATGGGCATGATAGCACACTTAAGATAGTAGTTACCTTTTTGAAGGTGTATTAGTTATTATGTTGCATAAGAACTACAAAGTTTAACTTAAAACATACATTTTCAGGAATCCAGACATGGCTTAGCTAAGTTTTAATGCTTCAGGGTTTCTCATCAGGCTGTAATCAAGATGTCAGTCGAAGATGCAGTCTCATCTGAAGACTATACCAAGGAGGATCTCCTTCCAAGTTAATTCCGGCGGTTGTTGTCAGAAATAGGTTCTTTGCAGGCTGTTGGACTGAGGACCCAGTTCCTCCAATAGAGTATCTCACAACATGGCAGCAGGCTTTCCCAGAGTGAGCAAGTGGGAGTGCCAACAGGATGGAAGGCACGATCTTTTTTTTTCATAACCTAATTATAGAAGTGAGATCCCACTGTTTTTGTCATATTCTGTGCATTAGAGTAAAGTCACTATGTCCAACCCACACTCAGAGGAGGGAACTATACAGGAGCATGAAGTCCAGAAGATGGAGATCATCGAGGGTCCTCTTTGAAAGCTGCTAGCTTTAATTTGTTTGTTTCTTTCCTTATTTACATTCAATCTCTGCATATCATTACAGCATACCAAATGAATTTTCCCATAATGAGTACACTGTATGTTGGTTCAGTCAAAGATATTACCATACATATTATCATCAGCAGATCATTTCTCCATTTTCATGTCCCTTACATGTTTTGTTTTACTTTGTTTTCTTTTTCCCCTTGATTCTCTCTCTCTCTCCCCCTCCCCTATTTCCTACCCTCCTCTTACACTGTCTCTAGTATCCATAGTTACTCTCCATGCCTTTATACCTTCCATTCTTTTTTAATTAATTACTTAATTTATTTATTTTTTGCTATAGGGCACGTGCGCTTGCCAGACAGACAAGAGAGAAACAGAGAGACAGAAAGCGAGAAATCACCCCCAGGGAGGATGGTCACGCCGCAATCCCTTCTCCTCCGTTCTCTTCTCGGGATCTTGGGCACGCACGCACACGCACCCAGTGTGAGTTTTAAGCCACCGAGTCCGGGACACGAACCACGGTTGACTACGTGGGAGTCCAGCGACATAGCCATTACACTAACTGCTGGTCCCTATACCTTCCATTCTTTAAAAAAAAAAAAAAACAACAATAAATGATAGACTTTAAAGAGACTGTAAATGTGAGATGTGTAAAAGCTGCTGGTGGTGTTTCAGAGCATAATGCTTTACAGCAAACTTACTTTTAATAAGTAGGTGTATATTCCAAAATAAAGATAAAGCATATTACAGGAAACACACACACAGAGAGAGAGAGAGAGAGAAAGAGCTGCTAGTAAAGGCAAAGGGAGCTTCAACTCTACAGTATGTGTTCTTTCTTTTTAAATTATTTTTAAACAGGGTCTTGCTGCATTGTGATCATCCCGCTGAGCCTTCCATCCAGAACTGTAGGTTCACATTCATAAAATTTACATATTTGTGTGTGTGTGTGTGTGTGTGTGTGTGTGTGTTTATCTATTCCCCCTCACAGGGATTGCCAGGTTCTAGAAGGCTCAGAAATTAGAAGAGTTATGGATCTTTATATCCAAGATAACCTACCATTGTGCTTTACACAGAAATCTTTATATCCAATATAACCTACCATTGTGCTTTACACAGAATAGATAATAAATGTTTGATAAACTTAAGCAGACTTAATTTTTTCCTAGCCCATTTTGGCATTTTGTGTTAACATTTTAAAATAGATCATATCTTAGTATTTGTTAAGGCCATAACCATAGGGTAAAACGGACGTCTTAAATCCTTTTGTTGCCATTATTAAACAGATGGAGCTGGAAAAATAAGTAATTGTCCATATAATGTGTTCAAGTACCCCCAAATTCTCTCTGAAAATAATAATAATCTCTCTACCACTGGAGCGTGCTTTTTCCTTTACTACAGAACTCTTTCTTTAGGTTAAAGCACTATTTCAAGGAAATTGCTGCTAAGATATAAACAATCTTCAAATAACACTGTATCAGTCTTAGCGCAACAATCCTTAGAACCATATTCCTTTCCTATTTTTTTTTTTTTGGTCATTAGGGACAGAATTTGATCTTTCTTTGATGGGTTTAAAGGTAATTCTTTTTCTCACAGTATCCCTGAATCACAATTATGGCTGCCAATTACCACACAGTAGGTGCATAAAAATACAAGGTATTAAGATTTCTAATTACAAGAATTGTGAATAAGTAGATATTTATAAATGTTTGCAAATGCAGCAACACAAATAAATAGACACAGCCCTTTTAAAATGAAACATGTAAGCTGCATCCTAGGGCCATCCCGTGGTGTGAGTGTTAAGGTGAGTGGATTCCACATGGTTGGCCATGCATTCAAGGCCCAGGCCCAGTGGCTTGAGAAGCATGACAGGTGTGTGTATATGTGGATACCCAAAATCCTGAAAGGAGGGAGAGATGGAGAAGGGACTGCTGTGTGAACATCCTCCATGGGGGTGCTTTCTCACTTTCCCTTTCTCTCTCTGCACATGCCCTCTGGCAAAATTTAAAAATAAATAAATAAACTGCAAAAAAAATCATTTAACTTTATCTATTTATTTATTTTAATTTGACCAGAGAAAGACAGAGCAAGAGAAAGAGAGGGAAAGTAAGAAAGCAAGCCACTAGGTCCAGGACTCGAACCTCAGTCAGCGCCCTTAACCACCATGCCACCTGCTGGCCCAGAGCTGTATTTCTTAGTCTTTTTAGGGATACTGACCTCCGTGAGAACTTGAAGAAATCTGTGGGTACCTTCCAATCCAGATGCATATTATAATTTCAAGTGAGGATACATGAGCTTCCTAGAAAAACTTCTCTTTTTCCTTCAAAAGAACAAATTAGGACCTTGAGGAAATAAATGCCCACTCATGGATAGTTTAAGGTTGAGGGACCATAGATGAAAGCTAGAAATTGGTAAGTGGGAGCATTATCTGGAGTGAAGAGAGTCAGGAGGGGCATCTCAATATAGGAAGGACCCAACGATCCTGATGAAGCATCCTGATTGAAAGTGCTTGGGTCAAGGGACCTACGCAGAAGTAGGGAGGGAAGCAGGAGGCTTAGAGCATGGAGGGGGTCAGGATGCCTTGGGACCTTATGAAGGAACAACATAACAAAAGCTGCCATCACAATCTATGTTTGGAGACCCCCACATGGGTGACATGGTTTAAGTTGGACCCAGTGACTTGCTCTCTCTCTCTCTCCTCTCTCATCCCTGATGAGTGCACATGCCCTATAGCAAATTAAATAATAATAATAAAATTACATAAGTAATTTTAAAGAGAAATATATGCTTGGATTTTTAAAAATTCCTATATTGAAAGTGCAACAAAAACTGTAGTAGCTGTAGCTGGTGAAAACTTTGGTTTTCGGAATCTTCAGGAAGTTCAGGAGGAGCCTGGAAACCCTAGGCATCATTATTTGTGTCCAGAAACTATGGTAATCATCTACATGCACAGAATGCAGATTTTCCTCACAATATTGTTATGGCTTATGACTGCTCATGATCCATGCAACAGAATAAAATCCATCACTTTAGGACAAACTGTTAATAGCTTTTGGGAGGAAATGAAGATGACAGCTGTGTGCTCATTCTGTAAGACTCAGAGTGGTATCTTCCCCATTTCCAAAATAGCAATTACAAATTTTAAGCAGAAAATTCAGTTGAACTATGTAAGTCTGGGACAAATACCAAATATAACACATGGCCCTAGGACCTCTGCCATATTCTCTCTTTCTTTCTTCCTTATTTCTTTTTTTCTTTCTTTCTTTCTTTTTTTTTTTTTTTTTTT
>NW_006205516.1:1177798-1182203 GCF_000334495.1 Tupaia belangeri chinensis
ATCACACACACACATACACACACACACACACACACACACACACACACACACACACCGTGGGAGGTATGGCCACCCAGCAATCCATTCTCCATTCTGTGCTCAAGATTTTGGGCATGGACACACATGTCTTAACATGAGTTTCAAGCCTCCGGGTCTAGGACTTGAACTGTGGTTGGCCATATAGGAGTCCAGTGATGTAACCATCACACCATCTGCTGGCTCCTCTCTCTCCCTTTCTTAAGAAAACTTGCCTGTAGCTCCACTGCAAGTCTCTTCTTAAGAACTGGCATGGTTAACAAAAAAAAAAAAAAAAGTATTGGCATGGTGGAGACCAGCAGTTGGCATAATGGTTACATCTCTGGACTCCCATGTAGTCAACTGTGGTTCTAGTCCTAGACCTGGCAACTTGAACTCACGCTGCGTGCATGTGTGTGCATGCTCAAGATCCTGCCTGAGAATGGAGGGGAAGGGATGATGGCGTGGCCATGTCCCTAGGTAGGTGTAATTTCTTCTCTTCTGTCTCTGTCACTCTGGCAAGTGCATGCACCCTATAGTGAAAATCTCTCTTAAAATAAATAAATAAATAATTGGCATGGCGAAGGGGCCAGCAGATGGCAAAATGGTTACATCACTGGACTCTCACATGACTGACCGTAGTCCAAGTCTCCGACCTAGTGGCTTGAAAATCATGCCGGGCGTGTGTGTGAGCGTGTCCAAGATCCCAAGAGGAGAATGGAGAAGCGACTGCAGCGTGGCCACTGCCCCTGGTGGGTGATTTATCACTTTTCCTCTCACTGTCTTTCTCTCCCTCCTTCGAGCATATGTGCCCTAATGGCAATAACTTTAAAAACAGCAATTGCATGGTAACCTAACCTTCTCTTGTAAAAGATAAATCCTTTAGTACACACCCACTCCTGCTCGCCCCTTGGACCCAGAAGCACAGAACATGCAGTATTTAAAGGGTTGTGGGCCCAATCTATTTTTCTTTGCAATTACTTTAAGTCACCAAAATAGTCCTTTGACTTCTTTGAACCTCTCAGCAGAGAAATGGAAAAGATGAGAAGTGTGGGAACATATATAGAACAATACCATCTCAGACTATGCTTATTACCTCAAGCCCATTTCCTTCCCAAAGTGAAGTATTTGCAGAGCACATAAAGGAAGGCCTTAAACAGGTTCTAAAAGGGTTTTAAAGTTCTTCTTAAAAGTTCACAGAAATAAGATTTACCAAATGTTCAAAAATAATTACGATGAATCACGATCGTGAAGAAACAGTTTTCTGTCTTTATTATAGTTATTTTTAAAGTGTTTCTTCATGAATCATACAAAATAACCGATTGCAACATAAATTATCATCTTCATAACTACTTCTGGAAGAGGAAAACGCTAGTTAAAAAAGGAAACTAATATTTTAATGGAAAGATATTTTCTGCACAGTAAAAGAAATGACTGCAGTAATGAAAGAAAGAATATACATCCCAAATGCAGATTATATCATTGTTAAATAATACTGTTATTAAATTTTGACTCAATTTTAATCCATAGTAAAGTTCTAAATTATCTTGGTAAAATAGAAAGCCCTTGTAGATTATTCTATTAGTTCAGGATTAGAGTGGCATTCTATCTTAATTCTTAAAGCTAGAATTGATTTTAAAAAAGAGAGAGAGAGAGAGATTGATGATAAAGTGTATGAATCTATCAATTTTCTGCTCAGAATGGTTTCTAGTCAAAGTGAAGTAAGGAACATTAAATATTTTTGGAAGCATTAACACCACATATTAGGCTGTTGTTTAAAAAAGTCAGAAATATTTTAGTAAAAGAATGTTACCTCTTATTTCAAGCCTTTCTGTTTTCATTGCTACCATGAATATTAAGCATCTGGTTGTACTGACAATCGTATTCTCAGGACACGATGTTTTGAATTGAGTGAAGAGCATTTGGTGCTTATAGGACTAGACTAAGATGCTAACACTCACTAGACCTTTCCCTGTATTAGGTGTTTGCCCTGTAGTGACAACTGAAGTTTCTAAGAGCATCCATTAGGTTGTATTATAACATAAATCAAATGTCTTTTTTTTTTTTTTTTTTTTTTGAGATTTTTGCTATAGGGCACATGTGCTCGCCAGAGAGAGACAGAGAGACAGAAAGAGAGAAATCACTCCCTAGAGGGGATTGGCCAAGTCACAATCCTTTCTCCTCCATTCTCCTTTTGGGAACTTCGGCACACATGCACACATGCCTGACATGAGTTTTAAGCCCCTGAGTCCAGGACTCAACTGCTGTCGACTACATGGGAGTCCAGTGACAACTATTACGCCGTCTGCTAGTCCCAGTCACATCTTTATTTCCCATTAGACTGTGTACTTTCTGAGGGTAGGACTATGCCTTTTTTCATGTTATCTAACACAGTGCCTTAAACATAGTAATAATATTAGATAACAATGAAAATAACCCTTACTGAACATTCACTATGCACCAAGCCCTGCATTCTAAACACTTTACGTGAATAATTCAATTCTTACAGTCACCCTATGAGAGAGGCACTATTTATCAAAACGTTACAAACGTTACAAATGAGGAAACCAAGGTACCCACAGGTTGAGCATCATATCCAAACCTGTATAGCTAGATAAGTTGCAGAGCCAGGATTTGAAACTCAAGAAGTCTAGCTCAAGAGTAACACCCTTTTTATTTTGCCGGAGGACATGTGCACTCACCAGAGAGAGACTGAGAAGAAGGAAAGTGAGAAAGCACCCCTTGTGGGGATGGTCATGCTGCAATCCTTTCTCATCCATTTTTCTCTCCTTTTGATATTTTGGGCACATGCACATGTACCTGGTGTGGATTTCAAGCCACTGGGTCCAGGATTCATAGTGTGTCATTGACCACGTAGGATACAGCCACCTTAAACATCAGGCCTCAACCTGGCCCCAGAGTAGTACTCTTTTTTTTCTGTTTCATTTTTTTTTAAACGTCTTATTTCCATTGAATTGTTGTACATCTTTGTGGGGTACAATACGGAATTTCAAAGCATGATGCACTATGTGATGATCAAACCAAGGATAATACCATATTTATCCTTTTCAACAAAGAGCACATTATAATCTTGCCATTAATTTTTGCTCTACTAGTTTTTCTTCCTTCCTTCCTCTCTCTCTCTCTCTCTCTCTCTCTGAGATTATATATATACGCACACACGTACATACACACATATACACATATATATACATATATAAAGATTGGCAGTGTCTATTCTTTTCACTCAGTGTGGTATGCCATTCCACAGCCCATTTACCCCATCTCCATGCATTCCTATGTCAAATGGTTTTCACCTGATCCCCTCCATCACCCCAACCCCCACCCTCCAGCAATCTCTGATATCTACAGGTGTCCTCTCTATTTTTATGTCTTCAGAACTTTCCATTTCTGCCATAGAATGCAGATATACAGTATATATCGACTGAGGTCATACAGTGTTTATCTTTCATAGTCTGGCTTATTTTACTTAGCATAACACCTTCTAGATTCAACCACTTTGTATTGAATGACAGGATCTCATTGTTCTATATGACTAAGTAGTATTCTATTATGTATATGTGTTACTTTTAAAAAAAACCTACCCATCACTTGCTGGACACTTTGGTTGATTCGGTGTCTTAGCTACTGTGAATGATGCTGCAATAAACACAGTGTGCAAGTGTCTTTCTGACTGAGGGATTTCCTGTCCTTTGGGTAAGTACCCAGGAGTGGGGTTATTAGGTCATATGGTAGGTCTATGTGTGAATTTTTGAAGAACCTTCATATTGTTTTCCACAATGGCTGTACTAATTTACAGTCCCACCAACAATGCAGGAAGGTTCCCTTTTTCATCACAGCGTTAACAGCACTTTTGATTCTTTGATTTTTTTTTTTATAGAACACAGATTAGTTTATTTTTAACACCCATCATGCTGTGAATTCATAGGGAATAGGTTCCAGTAGCTCAGGCTCCTTTCCACTGGTTCTCACAAAGTGTGCTTCCCTGGGTGGAGCAGGCTGGCGCTTTAGTTGAACACAGGTACCTTTCTCTTTGGCTTCCCTCTTTTTCTGGTCATTTTCCTTCACACGTTTTAGGAAGCTATCTCTGTTCTTACCATGTTTAATGTGGTCAATACACACATTGATTCTCTTGGCAAGAATCTTACCCTTAACTTGTTTGTTCACAACAATGCCAACAGCATGCTGGGTAACACTGTAGACTCTTCCAGTTTTGCCATGGTAACATTTGTGGGGCATTCCTTTTTGAACAGTACCCATTCCCTTAATATCTACAAATATCGCTTTTCTTGTAGATTCGTATATATGTTGCCAAAGGAACAACTCCATGTTTTCTAAAAGGCCTAGAGAACATATATCGGGGGCCTCC
>NW_006205516.1:1182231-1184932 GCF_000334495.1 Tupaia belangeri chinensis
CGTCATTTTGGTTAATTACTGGAAGATGGTGGTTCCGGTCAAAAGGGATTCTTCGATTTTTTTGATCATGGCTATTCTGATTGGGGTTAAGGGGCATGTCCTTTGCATTTCCCTTATGATAAGAGATGTTGCACAATGGGGCCTACAAGTGGTGTAATGGTTAAGGCACTGGACTCTCACATGGCCTACCGTGGTTGAGTCCTAGAATTGGCATCTTGAAAATCAGGCTGGGCACATGCCAAAAAAAACCTGAGAGGAGAATGGAGAAGGGACGATGGTGTGGCCATCCTCCCAGGGGGGTTATCACTTTTCCTCTCACTCTCTCTGTGGTGAAGACACATGCCCTGTGAGGGGGGGGGAAAACCTTTCCCCTCAAAAAAGGGAGAGAGAGATGTTGAATATTTTTTCATATTTCGTGTAAAATCTTTGATTTATTAGATTAGCAGAAAACATAATAGGAACCCCCTCCCCGAAAAAATCCTGGCACTCAGAGTAACATTTAAGAATATTTACACTGTACAGTCAACCTTCAATTTCCCATCCAAAATAGGGAAGCAATAGCACATGAAATCCAAAAATCAATATCATTGAGCCCTGGAAAGCATGGGATTAAGTTCTGAGGCAGCAAGGCAGATTTACATTTCCCTTTGAGCTCGGATTAGGCCAGGGCTTCTCAACCACAGCACTACTGACATTTAAGGTCTGATAACTATGCGTTTGAGAAGCGGTCCTTTGTACAGTAGAAGTGTCTAGCAACCGCATATCTGGCCCCTACCTACTAAATGTGACAATCCCTTACACTATTGTGATAATGAAAAATGTCTACAGATATTGTCAAATGCCTTCTGGGAGGCAAAATTGCCCCTAGTTGAAAACCACTGATAAAAATATGTTCCTGACTAGGCTGGCTCCACATGCTATGGTAAAGGGAGCCAGCTCTCACGTGACTGACTCTGGTTTCATCTCAGCCCTGGTAGCTTCAAAAACACACTAGGCACATGTGTGTGTGAGCCCAAAATTCGTATGGGATGAACAAATGGAGGAAAAAGGATTGTGGCATGACCGTGCCCCATCTGAGAGTGCTCGCTCTTTCTCATTCTCTGGCAATTAAAATATGTGTATTTGCCTGAGTGAGCACGCAATAGTTTCTAGTGTTGTGGGTAGCATATATTGAGATAATGCAGGTGGCATTTAAATGGTGATGGCAATAATTTATACACGGATAATATGAAGTTGATCATGTCAGGTGTTAGATCTGATAATGGTTTTATGGCACCGAGAGAGTCAATGTTTACACCCCTTAGCTTGGTTCCATGTAGAAGTCACTCTGTGAGCTAGGTCGGGGCAATCAGAAGTTGTCCTCCACTATTAATATTTCCTTTACTGACCCTACCATGGTACCTATATCACTTGCTCTGGTATTTTGGGAAAGGGAACACACTAAGCCACCATAATTCATGAGCAGTAAATTGTGATTACTTTTTTTCAATTTTTAAAAATCATGGGCCTGGCTCTGCTGCTTGGTGGTTAAGGATCTCACATGACCCAAAATCCTGAAAGGACGAGATGGAGGAGAAGGCATGGGCGATGCTTTCTCCTCTCCCTCTTGCTCTCTATCTCTCCATCTCTCTCTTGGCAAGTACATGAACCCTCTGGCAAAAAAAGAAAAAATTGTGGTAAAATACATATAATATAAAGTTGTCTATCTTAGTCATTTTTTTTTTTGGAGAGGTTTTATCCCTTACACTATTGTGATAATGAAAAATGTCTACAGATATTGTCAAATGCCTTCTGGGAGGCAAAATTGCCCCTAGTTGAAAACCACTGATAAAAATATGTTCCTGACTAGGCTGGCTCCACATGCTATGGTAAAGGGAGCCAGCTCTCACGTGACTGACTCTGGTTTCATCTCAGCCCTGGTAGCTTCAAAAACACACTAGGCACATGTGTGTGTGAGCCCAAAATTCGTATGGGATGAACAAATGGAGGAAAAAGGATTGTGGCATGACCGTGCCCCATCTGAGAGTGCTCGCTCTTTCTCATTCTCTGGCAATTAAAATATGTGTATTTGCCTGAGTGAGCACGCAATAGTTTCTAGTGTTGTGGGTAGCATATATTGAGATAATGCAGGTGGCATTTAAATGGTGATGGCAATAATTTATACACGGATAATATGAAGTTGATCATGTCAGGTGTTAGATCTGATAATGGTTTTATGGCACCGAGAGAGTCAATGTTTACACCCCTTAGCTTGGTTCCATGTAGAAGTCACTCTGTGAGCTAGGTCGGGGCAATCAGAAGTTGTCCTCCACTATTAATATTTCCTTTACTGACCCTACCATGGTACCTATATCACTTGCTCTGGTATTTTGGGAAAGGGAACACACTAAGCCACCATAATTCATGAGCAGTAAATTGTGATTACTTTTTTTCAATTTTTAAAAATCATGGGCCTGGCTCTGCTGCTTGGTGGTTAAGGATCTCACATGACCCAAAATCCTGAAAGGACGAGATGGAGGAGAAGGCATGGGCGATGCTTTCTCCTCTCCCTCTTGCTCTCTATCTCTCCATCTCTCTCTTGGCAAGTACATGAACCCTCTGGCAAAAAAAGAAAAAATTGTGGTAAAATACATATAATATAAAGTTGTCTATCTTAGTCATTTTTTTTTTTGGAGAGGTTTTCACTATAGGCAGCGTGGGC
>NW_006205516.1:1185004-1196746 GCF_000334495.1 Tupaia belangeri chinensis
TAACCCCCCAGGGGGGATGGCCATGCTGCAATCCCTTCTCCTCCATTCTCCTCTCGGGATCTTGGGCACACACGCACACACGCCCGGTGTGAGTTTAAGCCACTGGGTCCAGGACTCGAACCATGGTCGACTACAAGGGAGTCCAGCAACATAGCCATTACACTAACTGCTGGTCCCTATCTTAGTCATTTTTAAGTGGCATCAACTACAATGATAATTTGCAACCATAACTGCCATTCATTTATAAAACTTTTCATCTTATAAGTAAGAATTATGTATCCAATTAAAGAATAACTTCCCATTGTCCCCTTTCCTCAGCCCATGGAAAGTACCATTCTACTTCCTGTCTCTATTATCTTGACTACTCTAAGTGGCTCATATAAATTGGTATCATACAGTATTTGTCTTTTTTCTGACTGGCATATTTTACTTAGCAGAATGTCCTCAAGATTCATTCATGTTGTAATATGTATCAGAATTTTCTTTCTTTTAAAAGCTTTATAATTTTCTTTTTTGAATATTTTAATTTATTTATTCCATGAGCAAAAGAGACAAAGAGAAAAGACAGACAGAACCCTCCACAGGATCTTGATGCTGCCAAACATCCTCAGCATTGGATCATGGGAACACACATACTTGAGGAACTCAGAAAAGTCTCTGGCCATGAAATAAGAACCTTCCCATGTGGGTCATACTCACAGAACACCATATTTTACTCTGTATCACTGCTTGACTTCAATTAAAGTGAATTTTTAATGAAGAAAAAAATCTACAGTGATACCCCAAGACTCAATCCAGAATTATTAGAAAGGGTGGGACCAGCAGTTAGCGTAATGGCTATGTCGCTGGACTCCCATGTAGTCGACCGCAGTTCACGTCCCGGACCCGGTGGCTTAAAACTCATGCTGGGTGCGTGTGCGTGAGTGCCCAAGATCCTGAGAGGAGAATGGAGGAGAAGGGATTGCGGCGTGGCCATCCCCCCTGGGGGGGGGGGTGATTTCTCACTTTCTGTTTCTCTGTCTCTCTCTGCACGGGTTGTGATACAAAGCTAGTGCTACACTTATCAAATGTTCATTTTGTTGTTGTTTTCAAAACACTGTTAGGGGAACCAGCAGTTAGCGTAATGGCTATGTCACTGGACTCCCACATAGTCGACCGCGGTTCGTGTCCCGGACCCGGTGGCTTAAAACTCACGCCGGGCGCATGTGCGTGCGTGCCCAGGATCCCGAGAGGAGAATGGAGGAGAAGGGATTGCGGCGAGACCATCCCCCCTGGGGGGTGATTTCTCGCTTTCTGTCTCTGTGTCTCTCTCTGTCTGTCTGGCGAGCGCACGCGCACTACAGTGAAAATCTCTCCAAAAAAACCACTGTTAGAACAATACTTAGTTATAATATCCATGAGGTACAAAGGTATTTTTAAAATGTAGCATTTTGGGGACCAGCAGGTGTGATGGTTAAGGCACTGGACACTCTCACATGGCCGATCAAGGTTTAAGTCCTGAATCTGGTGGCTTGCTTTCTCACTTCCTCTCTCTCTGACTCTCACCCTCTGTCTGGCTCTGGTCAAATTAAAAAATAAATGAGTGAATAAATGAAATAAAATAAATAATTATTTTTTTTAAAATGTAGCATTTTAATGTTCTTTTTAAAATTTTTTCATTTCATTTTCTTTTATACATTCAATCACATTATTATTTGGCTTACAAAATGGATATTTCAACAGGTGAACATTTCTCCCTAGTACAGTTGATAAAACTACAAAATATCTTCAACAGATAATATCACATTTCTTTGTGCCATTAATGCTTTGCCTCCCTATTTATAATATTCTATTGTATGTATATACCATATTTTGTTTATCCATTCACTTGGATTACTTCCATATTTTAGCTACTGTGAATAATCCTGCTATGAACTAGTATACAAATATCTCTTTGACATGCTTTGAGAAAAGAACTAAATTGCTTTTCAGTTCTTTGGGGTATATACCCAAAAGTGAAATTGGTGTATCATATGGTATTTCTATTTTTTATATTTTGAGGAACCATACTACTGTTTTTTATAACAACTGTACCATTTTACATTCTTTGCAACCTCACCAACATGTATTATTTTCTGCGTGCTTTTTTTTGGGGGGGAAGGGGGCAGGTGTAGAGAATAGTAGCCATCCTAATGGGTGCAAAGTAGTATCTTGTGCTTTTCATTTACATTTTCTCTAATGATTAGTGATGTTGAGCATCTTTTCATGTGCTATAAGAAAACTTGGCAATGAGTAAAACCTGAAGCATGGAACCTAGAGGATTATGGAATCCCAGAAACATGGGGTGCTACAAAAATTGGACATCTGTAGGCAAATAATAATAATAATAAATCTAGACCTCGACCTCATGCCTTATACAAAAATGGACTCAATTTGGATCTTTAATTAAATGTAAATTAGGAAACTCAAAAGAGAACATAGGAGAAAATCTCCATGATCTGAGGTTAGGTGAAGAGAGTGCTTACACATTACACTAAAAAGATCATACATAAAAGGAAGAAAGACCAACACACTAATGAAAAGTTCACAGAATTTTTCTCTGTGGAGATCCTGTTAGAATAAAAAGACAAGTTACAGACAGGGAAAACATACTTGCAAATTGTATCTCTAACAAAGGATTTGCATAATATAGGGAGAATTCTCAAAACTAAACCCTAAGAAAGCAATTACTTGATTTTTAAATGGACAAAAGAGCACATACATCAGCAAAGACAAAATGGCAAATATATACACAAGAAGATGTTCATCATCACTAATCATTAGGGAAATGCAAATTAAAACTATGATGAGATGCCACTATATACCTATTCAAATGGCTAAAATCGAAAAGGCTGATAACACCAAATGCTGATGAGGGTGCTAAGAAATAGGTTCTCTTACACATTTTCAGTAGGAATGTAAAATGGTAGATACTCTGGAAATCATTCTGATGTGTTTATGTTTTTTGGTTTTCCTTTTTAAGATTATTTTTGCTTATGGTGCATGCGCTTACCATAGAGAGAGAGAATGACAGAGACAGAGAGAGGGAAAGTGAGAAATCACTCCTTAAGGAGGGATGGCCATGCAGCACTCCCTTCTCCTCCGTTCTCCTCTTGGGATTCTGGGCACATGCACACACTCACCTGGCATGATTTTCAAGCCACCATGTCCAGGACTCAAACCACAGTTGACCATATAGGAGTCCAGTGCCTCAGCTACCACGCCAAATGCTGGCCCCCTGATGGGTTCTTAAAAAGTTAAAACATAGAGTTTCCATGTGGCTCAGCAATCATATTCCTGGGCATTTATCCCAGAGACACTAATATAATGTGCCTACACAAAAATCTGTACTTGCATGTTCATAACAGCTTTATGTGTGTCAGTCAAAAGCTGAAAACAAACCAAATTTCCTTCAACAGGTTAATGGTTAAACACATTGTGGTACATCCATGCTGTGGATCATTCCTCAGCAATAAAAAGGAATAAACCACTGATCTATTCAACAATTTGGATGGAGCGGCATTATGCTGAGAAAAAAAAAAAAAAGGTTTTGAAAATCACAGTCTCAAAAGGCCACATACTGTGTGATTCCATTGATGTGACATTCTCAAAATGACAAAATTATAGAGATGGGATGAGTAGGTAGGATAGGCGTAAGTATGGGAGGAAGTAAAAAGAAATGAGCAACAAGGGGAACTTCCACTGTAGGGATGGAGTAGTTCTGTATTTTGATTGGGGTGGAGGTAATACAAATATATATATATATATATATGTGAGAAAATGCCATAGAATCACAAAGGCATACAAAACCTGGTATCTGCATGCCCAAGCTGGTGAAATCAGATGAAATCTGCAGTCTAGTTAATTGTATCATAGCAATGAATTTTCTGGGTTTTCTATATTTTTGGAGAGGTTTTTGCTATAGGGCGCGTGTGCTCACCAGACAGACAGAAAGAGACAGAGAGACAGAAAGCGAGAAATCACCTCCCAGGAGGGATGGTCATGCCGCAATCCCTTCTCCTCCTTTCTCCTCTCGGGATCTTGGGGCACGCACGCACATGTGCCCGGCATGAGTTTTAAGCCACCGGGTTCGGGACACGAACTGCAGTTGACTACATGGGAGTCCAGCGACATAGCCATTACGCTAACTGCTGGTCCCCATGAATTTTCTGGTTTTGATGATGCACTGTAGTTTTGCATATATAGATATCACCAGTGGTGGGAAGCTGGATGATGGGTATTTGGAACCTCACCTTCTTGTAAGTGTATAATTATTCCAAAATAAAAAATTAACAATTGATAATCAAGGTATTGGAAAACTTTTAAGTATGACTGGACCAACTTGATTATGCAAACATATTTTTCAACGGTAAGTTTCATGAAATCTAGATATAGATGAAGTCTTTCTGGTGAAAATTTGTCATCCAAAGTAAGATATGCTATAAATATAATATATACACCTAATTTCAAAGATTTTATATAAAAATGTAAAAATGTCATGCATAGTTTTATAATAATTTTATGCTGAAACGAAAGCAGATCAGACATAGGGGTTAAATACAATGTACCATTAAAATTAATTTCATTTTTAGTGTGGCTACTAGAAAATAAAATATTAGTATGTGATGCCTACTTTATTCTTGTTGGCCATTGCTGCTCTAAGGTATCAGAAAGGTAAAAACAGCAGGAAGCAACTATCACTCTCAGGCTGGGGTGGGGTGGGGGTTAGAGGTTGTAATTATTATAATAAATCTTGGAGGAGAGGCTCCATGGAACTAAAACTCAGATTTTTGAAAAGGGAATACCTTCAGCCAGTGCTGAAATCTCTGAGCTTTCAGGAGAGACCCCGTGGTGCTGGGACCCAAATTTCTTTTCTGAGTTGGGGAGACAGACAACTGATTCTTTTTTTTTAAAATTTTTTTAAAATTTTTTTTATTTTTTTATTATCATCATAATCTTCTTTATATTACATTGGATTACATATAACTTTACAGTGTATTACATTGCTTTTTCAAAAGGGGACAACTGATTCTTTGATGGAAAAACTGCAAATTGGATTCACCTAATGTTACAGGAAGGCCTCGTTGTTTCCAGTGTAGAAAAGCAAGGCTGGGGTGATGTTCACTGGAACCACAAGCAGACAGGAAACCCACAGGGGGAAACAGGTAGGAGCAAGTCTCTTTCTCCTCCAGCTCTGCAGTCTCCCCATCCTGTCCTCTATTGGCAGAACCTAACACAGAGCCTGTAGACAAAGCAGAAAAGTGTCTCTCGGTGTCCTATCTTCCATCCTTTATAAGATGAAGCCTGGAACCTCTGCAACACAGTCCTAAGGTCTCCTTGAATTCCTTTTGGATTGTTTAAATGTAAACTTGTTATTCATAAAGCTTAAAATTTTCTGCCTTAAAGTGTTGCGATGTGGGACCAGCAGATGGTGTAATGGTTATGTCACTGGATTCCCATGTAGTTGATTGCAGTTTGAGTCCTGTGCCCAGCGGCTTAAAACTCATGCCGGGTGTGTGTTAAGTGCATGCTCAGAATCCCGAGAGGAGAATGGAGGAGGACTGCAGTATGGCCATTCCCCCTGGGGAGTGATTTCTCGCTTTCTGTCTCTCTCAGTCTATCTGGCGAGCACATGCACCCTATAGCAAAAATCTCTCTCTAAAAAAAATATTGAGATGTGAAGAAACTGCTTGACTCTGTGTGGAGGAATGTAAGCAGTAACCTCTCATGCAGATCATTCTGCGTGTTGGCTAAAGAGGCCAGAGGGAGCAGGGGGAAGAGCATGGGCTTGTCCTGGTGGGATGTCAAGAAGGTTTTCTTGGACTTGGGAATTCTGCTTCTCATGGGAGTGATGTTCTGAAGGATCAGCGAAGATGTTTTAGAAAGGAATGTGGCTGCTTCTTTATTTATCCCCTCCTCTTGGTCAAATTTGCCTGGTAGCTGAGGAAGGTGGTGACTGAGAAAAAGATAGCAAGAGGATTGGTGACCAAGTACTACCGGGAGGGCTGGGACATACTTAATAGATGTGGGAGCATCAGGCCTACAAGAACACATATGTGCTTTCTCTCTCCCTTCTCTCCCTCCTCTATCTTCCTTTCTCTCCCTCCATCTCCCTCTCTCTCTCTCCTTCCCCCATCCTTCTCCCTCTCTCTCCTTCTCCTTATATCCCACTCCCTCCTTCTTTCTTTCTCTCTCCAACTCCTCCTCGCCCTCTCTCTCCCCTTCCCACTCCATCTCTCCTCCCCATCTCCTCTCTGTCTTCCCTCCCTTCTTCTCCCTCTCTCCCCTTCCTCGTTATACCCCTCTTCCCTCCCTCTTTGTCTCTCCCTCTCTCTCCAACTCCTCTTTGCCCTCTCTTCCCCGTCCCTACTCCATTTCTCGTTTCTCTCCCTCCTTTCTTTTTTCCTTTTTCTTTTTCTCCTCCTCTCGCTCCTTCTTTCTTTTCCCTCTCTCTCTCCCTCCCTCCCTGTCTTTCTCTCCTTCCTTCTCTCACCTTCTTTATCCTGCCCTCTTCCTCCCTCTCTTCCCCTCTCCCTTTTCTCTCCCTCTAGGTACATGCCCTCTCATATAAACCTGAACTCTGAACACTTGACCTACCAAATGCAAGTCTTTGCCAAGCTCATGCTACTTTCACTTGCTTTCTCTTCCCCTGAGACTCAGCTATAGAAATATTCACTACTTATTTGCCTATGACATTAGCTCCTTTTCAGTGTTATCAACTCCCAGTTTCCTCTTCCAAGTTAGGCTCAAAGGTATGATATACAGTTAACATAGAATAGAATCAAAATTTACAAGGTTGTACAGAAGTACACAAGTAAATTTATTTTTATTAGAAAAGATTTACAGTAAAATACAAAGGCTTACCTACTAGATGTTTAAGGGCCTGATAAGTCACTCAGACCAATGTAGATTAAGGCACACAAGGAGATTAAACCACTTGTACCTGAGATCAGCCGCCAATTTCCCAAATATTCCCCTCAGTAGCTTTCTGTGAGAAGTTTTTGAACTTCTCGCCAATACAGCCACTCCTAAAGGGACTTCCAAAGAGATACAAATAAGGTTCCCAGGGTCCTGGTGCAAAGTAGTGAAGTAATTTCACATTTAGCTTTGGTATGGTACCTGCTCAATTACTGGGGAGTGATTAATGCTCTCCGAGCTTTGGTTTCTTCATTTGATTATCTGACACACATTTCTCAGGATCCCTGAGCAGCTGGCATTTACTATTCAATAAGATGCAAGCGGACAAGACTTTCTTCCCAGGGAATGTACATTTTAATAAAAGTATCTCAGTATATCTGGTGACTATTTGTAAGCTTTCACCTAGTCCTCCCGCAAGCTCTGTGTGGTAGCCTGAACTCTTATTTCTACCTTACTGATGAAGAAATAGTCTGAGAGAGGTTAAAATGACCTGCTTGCCATTATAAAAACAAGTCAGTGGTAGAACCAGGATGAGAAATCACATCTCCTCTCTCCTGGCCAGTGTTCTTTCCTAGGGGTGAAAAATTTTCAATCTCTGGGTTTCTGGATCTTCGATGGTTTGTTTCTGACTGAACAAAGAGGGCAACCCAAGCCTTCCCATCATCATAAAACTACAAGCATCTGCCCTAGTTTTATCAGGTCTACTGTATACTTCAGTTCATGTATAACCTCTCTTCCTCAACTCTAGAATCCCCTACCAATCCACCGTCTGGCTGGAGACCGCCAAGCAACCTTTCCTGACCAAAACCACAGAATAGTCCTCCCTCATATTAAATTCCCTCAGTACTTGAGAATCCATACCTCTTAAATAATTGATCTTTGTGTGTGTGTGTGTGTGTGTGTGTGTGTGTGTGTGGTGATGGTGGCAGCATTCTATACATTGAGTTGAGGGAATAAAAATAGAAGAGGGACACCCAAGTATCAGAGGTTTAATCAAACTGCCAGATTTTAGGCTATGACTGGGATTAATACATGTTCAGTTCAATTTCTTTCACTTTCTCCACCTAAAATGCTGAGAAGTAGGGTGGACTCTGTGGCCTGGTGGTTAAGGCACCCAGATCCCACATGACTGACCACACATTTTGAATCCCAGATTCGCGACCTGAGAAATAGCCCAGGCACATGTGCATGTGTGCTCCAAATCCTGAAAAGATAAAGAGATGGAGGATAAGGGATTGCAGCATGATTGTTCCCCATTGCGGAGAGGGGTGCTGGTGCTTTCTCTTATCCCTCTCTCTGTCTCTCTGTGGTGAGCATGCAGGCCCTCTAGCAACAACAACAACAGCAGCAACAACAAAATTCTGAGGAGTTATCATTAATGGTAATGGGGGCAACCTAGAGGCTCTACAAGATCCTCAAGGAAAAGAAAATCAATGGTCACATTTGGGGAAACGTTTTTATTACCGCACTCTCCAAAGGTGACCTGGCCATACCTGATAACTGCATTTATCATCCATTTGGCAGATGAAATTTATAGCACAAAGGATCAAAGCTGGGACAGTGGGAAGGAAATTTGCATAGTAATTTCAGAAGGGAAACAGTTCAATGTTCCAATGAGAATGGAGCGCCCGGGGAATTCTGAAGCCCTCCTTCTAAGAAAAGGAAACAAAATGGGGCTCTCTTTCATTGTGAAAGATGATGATGATGACATGGCTTAGGATAACAAGACTTCAAAGTGATGAGCTATCTTGGGGCTGGCAGGTGGCGTGGTGGTTAAGGATGCTGGACTCTCACAGGGCTGACCTCCAGTTCCGGTCACGGACCTGGCAGACCTGGCGGCTTGCTTTCTCACTTTCTGTCTCTCTCTGTCTCAGTCTCTCTCAAATAAATAAATAAATAAATAAATAAATAACATGAAATAAAATAATTATTTTTTAAAAAAAGTCATGAGCTATCTCATCTGAGCTTCAACTGCATTAGAACTGATGGCAATGAGGACCTGAATGATATGTTTATTACTTGCATGAGGAGAGTTACTACTGGGCTATCTAACCTTTGGAGAGAATACTCTCATAGGTGCCCAAGAAAAGTGAAGTAGTACATTCTGCCTAACTACAGGGGATCTCTTCCAAAGCATACTAAGATATACTTCAGATGTATATGCCAGTCGAAAGTTTTCCATAATATTGGGCTGTTGGAAAAGTCATAATGTATTTTTTCTGCTTTTCTATGCAAAAATGCATCATGACTTTTCCAACAATTCAATAAAATGTCTATTTTCTAAGCACCATGCTAGAGATGCAGATAATAACCAGCTGTAATTGTCAAGCGTTACCAAGAGTTTCTTACTATGTGAGAATCTGTCAGGTACTTTACATACACAATCTAATTTCATTCTTTCTGTTATCCCATGGGATATTCTCTTTTTAAAAATTGAATTATTCTAACTTTATCTATTTATTTATTTTATTTTGACCAGAGAGGGACAGAGTGAGAGAGATAGAGAGAAAGTGAGAAAGCAAGGTGCCACATCGCGACTTGAACTGTGGTCAGCCATGTGGAAGTACAGGGCCCTAAACTACCACACTACCTGCTGACCCCTCCCATAGGGTATTCTAAGCTCCACTCTACAGATGAGGGAAAGTCTTTCAAAAAGTTAAATAATTGGGCCAGCAGGTGGCATGGTGGTTAAGAGGCTAAACTCTCACATGGTCTACCATGGTTTGAGTCCAGACGTGGCAACTTGAAAATCACACTGGGCACATGTGTGTGGTTGTCCAAAATCCCAAGAGGAGAATGGAGGAGAAGGGATTGTGGTGTATCCATCCCCCTGGGGGGTAGTATCTCACTTTCCCTCTGTCCCCTTCTCTCTGTCTCTCTGGTAAACACATGGGTCCTATGACAAAAAACTAAAAAAAATCATAATAATAAAGTTAAGTAATTTGCACAAGGTTACACAGCTAGTATGTAGCAGAGAAGAGATTTAACCCCAGGTCTATCTAGTTTCAAACCCCATGATCTTAACCACTATATCGTACTGTGTCACATATTAATAAGGTTTTAAACTCTCACAGTAGAACGATGAACATATATGCAGGGAGATATTGTCAAACTATTATGCTAAATGTTAAGATCGAGACTCAGGGAGCTATGGGAATACAGAGGAAGGGCTCTTAGGAAGCAGCACAGCATACTGATTAAGAACATAGACTCCAAAGCCAGGCAGCCTGGGTTTGGAGTGTGGATTTACCACTTACAAATGATGTGAACATGGGCAAGTTAAGCTGCCACATCCCTCAGCTTCCTCATCTGAAAAGCAAGGCAATTATTCTTAAATAAATTAAGTAAAATAATTCAATTCTTTTTAAAAATAAATAAATGTAAATAAGAAAGTATAAAATAACTTTAAAAAATGAATCAGCCTGGTGAAAAAGGTAGGAAACGTACACCAGGAGGGAGAGAGCATAAGTACCAAAGGTGTAGAATAGCATCATCCATGAACTCTGTCTACAAGCAGTTTGCTGATTCTTGATTAGAGCATAATGTACAAAGAAGGAAAATGTAGGGGGGGCAGGTCTGGAAAGACTTGTATGTCATTTGAAGGATTTGAAATTTATTTTGCAGGCAACAGGAAACCACAGAAGAGAAGGACTTTATAAGAAAACAGTATATAGAGGTATATTTGGGAGGGTAGATTTGTTCTATGATCTGCAATTCACTTAAAAAATATACAGTGTGAAACATACGCAATTTCATACATGTACATATAGATATAGATATACATATAGATAGACATATATCCCTAGGGGCAGTTAATATCTGAGTACCCTAATGAGGAACATACTCCAGCAGTTCTTAGTTCACATCAGAAAGACCCAAATTATGAGTCCACACTCCAGGGATCAGTCTACCTAAATCTATACTAGAGAGTTTGTTCATTAACATAAAAGGGTTCTTTCTGTGGTTAAATACATTGTCTCCTAGATAAATGGATTGACACTTCTATCTGCCCTCACATGAATGAATGAGGCATAAGAAACTGGTGATCCTACAGTGGCAGTCTAGGTCAAGGAATCTCCTGGGTACCATATCCAGGAGATACACTTAATGGAATATTCTGTTGCCTGAGATCACCAGACATTTAGCTTAAATGCTACTGAAGAATTGATGCACGCGCTTCAAGTAAACCTTTCCTGCATGGAGCTTTATTGAGCTTAAGTGAACAGGTCACACAACTGTGTTTAAGTGCTAAAAAACATGTGATTGACAGAATTAGGTCAGAGTCATGTTTTCACTAGAACATCTCACCAGGTGGGGAGATTGTGAAGGGATGAGAATTACAACCCACAGATACCTCTAGTCATTGGCGCATACCAATATTCACTAAAACGTGCTTGATGTGGGGGCCAGCAGGTTGCGTAGTGGTTATGGCATTAGACTCCCACATGGATGACCACAGTTCAAGTCCTGGACTTGGCGGCTTGAAAATCACAATGATGTCTGTGCATGAATGTCCAAAATCCCAGGAGAAGAATGGAGAAGGGATTGCAATGTGGCTATTCCCCCCTCTCCAGGGGGGCAATTTCTCACTTTTCTTTTCCCTCTCACTGTTTCTCTGTTTCTCTCCAGTGGGCACACATGCTCTATTTCAAAGTCCTTATTTAAAAAAAAAAAAAAAAACTACTTGTAAGAGGCTAAACTGGCTTAGGTCAATTTGTAATAAGATTGATTATTATTATTATGTTGGAGAGGTTTTTGCTATAGGGCACGTGCACTTGCCAGAAAGACAGAGACAGACAGAGAGCC
>NW_006205516.1:1196837-1236444 GCF_000334495.1 Tupaia belangeri chinensis
ACCACGTGTGATTTTAAGCCCCTGGGTCCAGGACTCAAACCACCATCAACTACATGGGAGTCCAGTGACATAGCCCTTATACCAACTGCTGGTCCAAGTTTATAGTAAGATTAAAGAAGGGCAATTATGGAGGCAGAAAAACAACAGGAAGCTACTGTAAGTGGTTCAATCAATAAATGATAAACTATTACAAATACTCAGCAAAAGATTACAACAAGCAAGGAAAAGAGGAAGAAAAGAATTTCAGAGCAGACAGAAAACAGTTAATGAAATGGCAATAGTAAGTACTTACTTAGCAATGATTACTTCAAATGTAAATGGAATAAACTCCCTAATGAAAAAGCACTGAGTAGCCAAACAGAAAAGAAAAAAAAAAAAAAAGACAACCAAAATTCAGCAGGGGGGGACCAGCAGTTAGCGTAATGGCTATGTCGCTGGACTCCCACGTAGTTGACCGCGGATCGAGTCCTGGACCCGGTGACTTAAATTCACGCCGGGAGTGTGTGCATGCATGCCCAAGATTCCGAGAAGAGAATGGAGGAAAAGGGGTTGCGGCGTGGCCATCCCCCCTGGGGGGTGATTTCTCGCTTTCTGTCTCTCTGTCTCTGTCTGTCTTTCTGGCGAGCGCATGCGCCCTGTAGTAAAAACCTTAAAACCTCTCAAAAAAAATTTAAAAATAAGAGAGAGCAGGGGTGGCTATACTTATATCAGACACCACAGAATGTAAGTAAAAAACTGTTGCTAGACACAAAGAAGGTAATTTTATAATGATACAAGAGTGAATTCAACAGGAAGACATACTAATTTTAAATATATATGCACATAACTTCAGGTTACCTAAATATATAAAGCAAATATTGACAGATATAAAGGAAAAAAATAGACAGCAATGCAATAACATTAATAATAGGCGTTTTCAATATCCCACTATCAATGATGGATAGAACTAGATAAAGCAGGCATGAAAATCAATAAATTAACAGTTTATTTGAGCACTACTATAAAACAAACGTACCTAACAGACACGCACAGAATTTTCCACCCTACATTATTCTCAAGTATACATGGAACATTCTCCAGGATAGGCATGATAGGTAACAAATTTTAACAAATTTAAGAAGATAGAAATCATAAAAACTATCTTGTCAGACCACAGTAGGACGAAACTAGAAATCAATAACAGAAAAAAAGGAAAATTCACAAAAGTTTTGAAATAACACACTTTCACACAACTATAGGGTAAAGAGGAAATCCAAAGGGAATTTTAAAAATTTCTTGAGATAAATGTAAACAAAAATACAACTTACCCAAAAATTTGAGGATGAAATAAAAGCTGTGTGAATATAAGTCTGACTGCTAAAGGTAAATATGTATTCAAATTCAGAATACTTTAATACTATAATGGTGGTATGTTAATCAAGTCTTAAATTTAAGTTACTGAAATATTTTTTGTTAATTATTTCTTTATTTAATTTTATTTATTATTATTATTTATTATTGTTATTAATTTGACCAAAGAGACAGAGATAGAGAAGGGGAAAGTGAAAAAGCAAGCTGCCAGGTCCGGAACTCAAACCACGGTCAGCCACGTGGGAGTTCAGCACCTTAACCACCACTCTACCTGCTGGCCCCAAGTTACTGAAATCTTATCAAGCTTCTTTTCTGACCACCAGAATATGAAACTAGAATTCAGTAACAAGGGGAAACTGAAAAATTCATAAATATATGGAAAATTAAACACTCTCCTGAATAAAAAGACTCAAAAAGCAAATCAAAAGGAATCTAAAACATGGTTTGAGACAAATGAAAATGGAAAAACAACATACCAAAACTTATGGGATGCAGCAAAAGCAGTTCTAAGAGGGAAGTTCATAGCTATAAACACCTATATTAAAAAAGAAGAAAGATCTCAATTAAATAACCTAACTTTACAAATCAAGGAACTACAAAAAGATAAAACTAAACCCAAAATTAGCAGAAGGAAAAAAAAGTAATAAAGATTAGAACTGAGGCCAACTGTGTTGGCACAGTAGTAGTGCAACACACTAACATGCTATTGACACGTGGGTAAATCCTGTGTTCAAATCCTGTGGTCTTCCTGTGCACAGTAGGTGCACACATGCCTGTGACCCTGACTGGTTGAGGCTTGGGGTGGATTATGGCATAAGGACCCTGTCTCTCTGTCTTTCTCTCCCTCTCTCTTGAAAGAAATAAATTTTAAAAAGATTAGAGCTGAAATAAATAAGATAGAAAATAGAAAAACCATAGGAAAAAAATCAAGAAAAAATTAAGAGTTGGTTTTTGGAAAAGATATTTAAAATCAACTAACTCTTAACTAGACTTAAAATAAGAGGTAGAAATCAAATAAAATTTGAAATGAAAGTAAAGATATATTACAATGGATGACACAAAAATGAAAACTATCATAAAGGACTGTTATGAATAATTATATGCCAACAAATTGAATAACCTAGAAGAAATGGATAAATTTCTTTTCTGCTTGTTTATGTTTGCTATAGGGTACATATCCTCAGCAGAGAGAGATACAGAAAGAGAGAGACATAAAGTGAGAAATTACCCCCTCGGTGATGGCCATGCTGCAATCCCTTCAACTTCAATCTCCTCTCATGATTTTGGGCGTACATGCCTGGTGTTTTTTTCATGCTGCTGCATCAGGGACTTGAACTGCAAAGTTGGTCATGTGGGGTCCAAATGCCTTAACTACCACACCACTGGCTGGCTCACAAGTGGATAAACTTCTAGAAAAATACAACTTAATCAAGACTGACTCAAGAAGAAAGAAAAAGCCTGGACAGAAATAAACAAGGAGATTGAATCAGTAATCAAAAACTTTCCAACAGAGGCCGGCAGGTGGTATGGTGGTTAGGGGCGCTGGATTCCCACATGGCCGACCATGGTTTGAGTCCTGAACCTGGTGGCCTTCTCTCTCTCTCTCTCTCTCTCTCTCTCTGTCCCTCTCTGGTCAAGTTAAAATAGAAAGAAAAGAAAGAAAGAAAAAGAAAGAAAGAAAGAAAGAAAGAAAGAAAGAAAGAAAGAAAGAAAGAAAGAAAGAGTTAAATAAAATAATTCTTTTAAAAAAAAAAACTTTCCAACAAAGAAAAGCCCAAGACAAAATGTCTTCATGGGTGAATATTACCAAGCATTCAAAGAACTAATACTAATTCTTACACTCTTTTAAAAAAGAAGAGGTTGGAGCCAATAGGTATCAGAGGGGTTGGGGCACTGGACTCCCACATGGCCAACGACAGTTCAAGTCCTAGAACTGATGACCTGAAACTCACACCAGGTGCATGTGCGTGCATGCCCAAGATCCCGAGAGGAGAATGGAGGAGAAGGGATTGCAGCATGGCCATCCGCCTTGGAGGTGATTTCTTGCTTTCTGTCTCTCTGTCCAGCAAGCATATGTGCCTAAACGAAAAGTGTGGGAGGCTGCGCACCAGTGAATATCGCTCTTAGGTTTCAGTTTCTCAGTAAACAATTGCACAATGCCAAAGGCCATGATTGGCTCCCCTTCAAAAATCTCCCCTTCAAAACCATACTCTGATTGGCCACTTCCCATAGCAAATCGGTGAGCTTAGAATCCCTCAGATTTGCATATCTGGCACCTCATGCTTGGTCCACAAAAGCAACCAATCATAACCCACCTTTTACAATCCTTCATTTAACCAATCACCGCCCACCAACATGTATATAACCACGATCCCTGTCCCACAATCGCCAGATGACCCTGAAGAGTTGTAACACTGCGACGACCCTGAAGAGTTGTAACACTGGGTTGTCTCCAGACGACCCTGAAGAGTTGTACCACCCTGAAGAGTTGTAACACTGTGTGGTCTCCGGAGGACCCTGAAGAGTTGTAACACTGTGTCGTCTCCATGCTGCCCACAATAACCGGATGACCATGAAGAGTTGTAGCACTGCATCATCTCTATGCTGCTCGTCCTATCTCTCACTCCTTCCCTCAGGAAACCTGTTCGACTGTCCTGCGGGTCGGGACAGAAAAGTATCTCTAAAACAACTTTATAAATATTTTTAAAAGATATAGTTTTGTAAATATTTAATATTCCGCTAATTTGATTTTGAATTGTAAATGTCAAGTATTCTGTTTTTGGGGTTTTTATGTTTTATTATACTTTGTTAAAAAGGAAAAGTTGTACATTTTTAGAATGTTTTTATGAGTAAATTTAATGTACTGAAAATAAAAATTTTAAAAAAGAAAAAAAAACAGAAATAGAAGAGTTAACACTTCTGAACTCATTTTATGAAGCCAACATCAACCTGATTCCAAGTCCAGACAAAAATACCACAAGAAAAGCAAATTACAGGCCAATATCCCTCGTGAATACAGATGCAGAAATCCTCAATTAAATTTCATCAAACCAAATTTAATAGCACATTAAAAGGATCATAAACCACGATCAAGTGGAATTTATCTCTGGTATGCAAACATGGTTTAACATATGAAAATCAATCAATATAACATGTCACGTTAAAAGATTGAAAGGCAAAAATGCAGAAAAGGCATTTGATAAAATTAAATACCCTTTAATGATAAAAACTGAGCAAAATATGCATAGAACACTTTATTGTGTTCAATGCAAAAAGGCCATATATGAAAAACCCATCCTTGACATCATAAGCAATAGGGAAAACTGAAAGCTTTTCCTTTAAGATCTGAAATAAGGTAAGAATGCCCACTCCTGCCACCACTATTCAACATAGTACTGAAAATCCTGGCAAGAGAAATAAATGCAAGGCATCTACATTGGAAAGGAAGAAGTATAATTTTTCTATTTGCAGATAACACGATCATACATGTAGAAAACCCTAAAGAGTCCACACACATAAAAATGTTAAAACTAATAAGTGAATTCAGTAAAGATACAAAATACAAAAATCAGTGTTATTTCTATACACTGATAACTATCTGAAAGGGAAATTCAGAAAACAATCTCGTTTACATTGACAATGAAAAGAATAGGCTACTTAGGAATTAATTTAATCAAGAATGTGAAAGAATACACTAGATATGATAAATCATTGATGAGGGAAATTTAAAAAGACACAAATAATTAGAAAGACACACCATGTTTAAGGACTGGAAGAACGAATATTTCTAAAATGTCCATACAGGTTGAATATCTCTTATCTAAAAATCTGAAATCTTAAATGCATCAAAATCCAAAACTTTTTGAGTGCTGACAAGAGGCTACAAGTGGAAATTTTCATACCTGACCTCATGTGACAGGTCACAGTCAGAACAAATATTGTATAAATTACCTTAAATCTAGCAAGATGTGGAAATCAATACGGCAACACCTCAAAAAAGTAAACATGGGACTAGCATATGATTCATAGCATTATTCAGAAGTCAAGATATGGGAACAAGATTGTCCTTCTAGAGTTGTCCAGCTTCTTCCAAAAGAAGTGGAAGCTTCAAATTGACCAGGTATTTATACATTTTATATGCAAACATTGCAGCATGTTCATTATAGCCAAAAGGTAGAAACCACCTGAAATGTCCATAAATGAATGAAGGAATGGATAAACAAAATGTGTTTAAATATGGTGGAATATTATTCAACCTTAAAAAGGAAGGAAATTCTGACATATAATACGACATGAAAAAACCTTGAAGATATTATGCTAAACGAAATAAGCCAGATGCCAAAGGATAAATTTTATATTAATCCACTTATACAAAATACCTAGAATAGTCAAATTCACAGAAAGAAAATGGAATAGTGGTTACCAGGGGTTGGAGGAAGGAGAATGAGAAGTTGTTGTTTAATGGTAGCAGAGTTTCTGTTTAAGACAATGAAAAGTGCTGGAGGTGGATGGTGGTGATGGTTGTGACAATGTGAATGTACTTAATGTCACAGAAATATACACTTAAAATGGTTAAAATGATAATGTATGCTGTGTATATCTTACAATAAAAAAGAAAAAAAGGAAATACCAAGAAAAGCATTTTCTAAAATGAGTGAGATGGGGCTACCAGGTGACATAGTGGTTAAGGCACTGGACTCCCACGTAGTCAACCATGGTTTGAGTCCCAGACCCAGTGGCTTGAAACATGTGGGGCAAGTGTGTGTGCATGCCCAAAATCCCAAGAGGAGAATGGAGGAGACGGGGTTGCAGGGTGGCCATCCCCCAGGGAGATGTGATTTCTCTGTCTCTTTCTATCTCTCCAGTGAGTGTGTGTGCCCTATAGCAAAAATCTCTCTCAAAAAGAGTGATATAAACACCTAAGTAACATCTCAGAGTGATGATTGCTTCGGAGAAGCAAAAAAGGAGTGGGCATAGGTACTTCTGATTATCATTATAAGTCTTTAGTACTCTTATTTCTTTTAACTACTGGCATATATGACATTGAAAGAAATAAACATTTTAAAAATCACACACACACAAAAAGTAGATAAGATCACTCAAGGAGAATTTGAGGAGTTGGTAAAGAGAGAAGTGCCATAGGGGAAAGAGCACAAGAAACAATAAGCTACTAAAATAAAGTAATAAAAAGAGTGATTATAAGAATACAGAAGAATTGCACAGCAATTTAATACAGCAAGCAGACACCCACAGAAACTAGAAGGTTTCTAGGTCCCCTCTCTTGTGGTTGCTTTCATTACTCTCCTTTGTCTTTTTTATTCCTTTTCATATCTTTCCCCTTCTCCCTTGTCCTGTTGGTACTCCACATCTCCCTCTGACTCATGGTTTCTCTTCTCTCTGTGTTGGGTTTATCCTCCCCATCCTCTCTCTCTGCCAAGTAGTGTCTTCTATTCACTCATCCAGTGTCATATGGCCAAATGTAGCTTTGGCCTTTGACTCTATGTTACCTCTCAGCCTGGCTCCCTACAGTCAACCTCCTCACCTCCTTACATTCCCGGGAGAGAGAATGGACTCTCCCGGATCAGGCATCCACCTCTGGTTAGATATTCATCCTTAGTCTAACAGGCTATGCCTCAGGATTTTGCGACTCCTTCATAAGAGATTATAAGTTGAGAAACATTGCAATAAAGGATATATAAAGTGAGCATTAACCTCCCCCCACAAAAAAAGAAAAAACTGAAAAAAAAAAGATCCCTGAGAAATAGGAGAATCATCAGAGAGTGGTTTAATAACAACCACAAGAGAGACTTTCAAGCAGGTGAATAGTTTAACTGTGCTAAATGATGTGCAGCAAGATCACTGAAAAATAAAACCAAAAAGGTGTCCACTGAGCTGGCCATTGGAATGAATGAAAAGAAAGGAAGCAGAACACTGTGTGTATGTGATATATATATATATCAGATAAGATAGTACTGGCCCCACCTCCCCCTATTTTTATAATATGAGCATAAACAAACCAAGACAGCAGTGTCACACTTCAACTATAAGCTGCTTTGCTATATTGGATTGAAGAAAAAAGCATTAGAAGATACTAATACTATACATTGAACATAGATTAGTGGGCACACTTTTAAATAACTCATATTTATTAACTGATTTAATTTTTTAAGGCTTTTGCCACAGGGCAGTTGCACTAGCTGGAGAGAGACAGTGAGAGAGAAAGTGAGAAATCATCCCCCCCAGGGGGACGGCCACACCACAATCCCTTCTCGTCCCTTGTCTTCCTGGGATTTTTGGACACTCATGCACATGTGCCTGGTGTGATTTTTCGAGCTGCCACATCTGAGATGCGATCCATGGTTAGTCACATGGGAGTCTGGCACCTTAACCACCATGCCTCCTGCTGGCCCACATACGGATTATTTTTTTCAAGAGGCTTGGCTGAAAAGGAAATAGCTGAGTGAAGCACCAGATAAAAAGTTTTTGTTTCTATTAAAACAAAACAGATTTTGTTGAGATTATAAATGTGGCTAAGAGTATAAGGGAAGAGCAAAAAATTCTAAGAGATAGGTGAAAATGTTGTCATTGGAAGGGACTAGAGAAGGGACACATTATTCCCTGAGATAGGCAAAAAATCCTAAGTACAGTTACAACTTTCCAATTCAGAGTTAGTCTTACATTTCCCAGACAGAATAATTCTGAATATAGGGTAACTCTTTTTTTTTTTTAAGTTTCTTTTATTTATTTATCCTTTATTTATTTATTGGAGAGTTTTTTTGCTATAGGGCGCATGTGCTCACCAGAGGAACAGAGAGACAGAAAGCGAGAAATCACTCCCCTGGTGGGGGCCACACCACAATCCCTTCTCCTCCATTCCCCTCTCAGGATCTTGGGCACACACGTACATGCACTTGGCATGAGTTTAAGCTGCTGGGTTCAGGCCTTGAACCACAGTCAACTACATGGGAGTCCAGTGACATAGCCAGTATGCCAACTACTGGTCCCTCTTTTCTTTCTTTCTTACATAAGAGGAAAGAGAAAGGAGAGAGAGAGAGAGAGGAAGAACCCCAGTGGGGTCTTTGCACCATGATCCTACCTCCAACTTCAGCTAGCTAGGATCACAGGCAAACATGTACACTTGAGTGCACAGTGATATTTAGGACATGAACCTGGGACCTTCCCATATGTCCTCAGCATTGCTGAGTGTTGCATTATTACTGCAGTACCAAGGCTGACCAAGAGATACTCTTAATAGAATAAAAGAAGACCACAGACCTAGGATAATGCCAACACTTGACAATGTAAGCTAGAGTAGACTCCAGATCTGACTATTCAGAATGAATGTGTAGTTTGGGTCTAGTTTGGATCTATTCCCCTTAATACCTAAATTGGCTACATGCCCCAGGATGCCAACTAATAATCTTCACAAATCATAAGCGTGCATGCCCTGTAGCAAATTAAATAATAGTAGTAGTAATAATAATAAATAAAATACAATAAATAATTACTTTTAAAATACTTTTGGGGCTAGCAGATGGTGTAGTGGTGATGTTGCTGGACTCCTACATGGCTAACTGTAGTCCGAGTCCTGGACTCATTGGCCTGAAAATCATGCAGAGCATGTGTGTGTGTGCTCAAGATCCCAGGAGGAGAATGGAGGAGAAGGAATTGCTGCATGGCCATCACCCCTGGGGGTGATTTCTCACTTTCCTTCCCACTATCTCAGTCTCTCTGGCTCTCTGGTGAGTGCACACACCCTAAGACAAAAACTTCTGCAAAATAATAATAATTTTAGAAGGGGATTGTGAATATAGATAGTGCTGTTCTTTCCATAAAAAGATGAGGGCCAGTAGGTGGTGTGGTGGCAAGGGTGCTGACACTCACATGGCTGACTCTACTGTTGGAGTTCTGGATGAGTGGCTTGAAAAACATACAAAGCGTGTGTGTGAGCATGACCAAAATCTTGACAGGAGAATGGAGGAGAAAGGATTGCAGTGTGGCCATCTCTTCAGGGGGTGATTTCTCACTTTTTCTTTCTGTCTCTGGGGAGTGCACATGTCCTGTTGCCAAAAACAAAACAAACTCAAAAACAAAAAAATATGGTACAGTTGATCTATAAGTAAACCACATCCTTGCTATTCTTTTTCCAGGGTTGAGAATGGGATTATTTGGAATTATCTATACCTTCTCACCCTTTTGTGACCAAACAGCTTTTATGTGTGCCCAGGTGGCCACATAAAAGGTAAAAGGTCAAGAAATTAACTAGTTCCTTTATATCAGACCAAGGGCCTGGTAGCCTGGTATCCTTGTCAACACTTTTACTACACTTACCACGTCCATCTGGTCCACTAGCAACCAAGCAATGTGTAGACAATCTGAGTTCCAGAACTTCAGTACAACGCCCCCCTCCTATCCACAGGGGATTTGTTCCAAGGCTCTGAGTGGATGCCTAAAACAGCAGATAGTGTCAAACCCTGTCTATTCTATGCTTAATCTGATAGCCCAGATGACTAAGTGACGAACCAGCAGGGAGCACGGACTGCATGGATATGCTGGACAAAGGGATGATTCACGTCCCTGGCTGGACAGAGTGGGACGGCACAAGATTTCGTCATGCTACTCAGAACAGCGCACAATTTGAAAGTTACGAATTGTTTATATCTGGAATTTTCCATTTACTATTTAGGGCCGCAGTCTGATTGTAGGTAACTGAAACTGCAGAAAGCGAGCTTACAAATAAGTGAAGAACTGCTTTACTGAACATCCCAGGCAGAGGCTCCAGCTTGGAGAACTAGTTGAGTTCTAGGTTTCTGCTTCAATCTATGAAGCTGATTCATTCCCCTGAGTGGGGTATGGGGGACAGTACAATGCCTTCTGTTTCTTGTACCAGGGCAGGTACAGGCAGGCCACAATTTTGGAAGATGGGGATTGCTCGGCTGCCAGCTCTTTCAACAGATGGTATCACTACCGTGACATAATTAGTGTGCAGTCCCACAGGGGGGCTGGGTACAGAGAGAGAGCAACTGGAATGGAAAATTAGATCAACAAAAATGGAGGCGACGTTGCTGCCCCAGTTGAAAATATTCATGTCTGAACATGAAAGGCTCCTGACTATAACAACTCAAAAGATGCATTTCTCTTCCCATTCCCATTTGTGCCTAAAAATGCCTTACTAGCTTCCTAGGTGTGTTTTTATTTCTGTTCTTTCTCAAAGAGCATTTCCTTTATGGCTATTAACTTGAAAAGATTTGCCATATCTTACTGCTCAGATCTCCCACTTCCTGAGCCACACCTAAGCACACCTGCTTGCTGTGCAGGTGTCATGGCCTCAGGAATGAGACTGTGCCTGCCTCAATACTCTGCTGTCAATCTGTTGCCTTGTTTATTTAACCAAGAGCTGCTGTCATTATATGATTGGAATCTAAGAATCAAGGTCGTAAATTGTGCTTTTGATTATTCTTTCGTTGTTTTAAACACCCTTTTGATGTATATATATTAAGGGTCACTTATATATAAATAAAGCAATCAGCTATCTGTTTTATAAGCTACCAGACTGAAAAAGTGTTAACTGGGGGCCGGCAGGTGGTGTGGTGGTTTCAGGTGCTGGACTCCCACGTGGTTGATTGGGGTTCATGTCCCAGACTTAGCAGCTTGCTTTCTTGGAGCCAGCATTCGGTATGGTGGTTAAGGCACTGGACTCTTACATGGCTGATCACAGTTAGAGTCCTGGACCTGAAGACTGGCTTTCTGACTCTCTCGAGCACATGTGCCCTATGGCAAATTTAAAAATAATTTTAACAAATAAAAATAAATAATTCTAAAAAAATTATCAGCTCAAGCATGATCTACTAATTTACCAACTGTTGGGCATTGGCTAATTGACAGGACTTAGTAGCATTACTGGACATAGGCATACTTACTTCATTAGTTGTATGTATCTGTGTGGCACGGGAGTGGGAGGGTTGTGAAATAACATTGGTGAAAAAGACAAAGGTCCTTGTTAACCTAGAGCGGAAGAGGAGCCTGCTTCTTGGATGCAGCTTGCGAGATCTATTTTGTTGCCCTCAGTTCTAAGTCCTGCTACGCAATACTGAATCCCTTCCCTTATAGAAACAGGCCGTCTTCAGTACTTGGCAGTTGAGTTTCTTTTGTGGGTAGGACTTCAAGAGTGATTTGCTTTTGGGGAGAAAGGGAAAAGGATATAAATACTAAGTGAAGAATAAAGGTCCTCTGTAATCAGAAAGTGTACTTCTCCCTAGTTTTGGCCAAGCACACTGGATTTGTATATACTTTTTTACTAAATGGCATTTCAAAGGCTTTATTTAGTTTTTATTTGGTATGTAGATAATGCAGAAGCAAACAGGCGTCTAGCTATCCAACTCCAAAGAGGGACCTGCCAGGTTATGATCTGGTCATATTTATAAAATATACAAAGTCTCTTCTCAGTATGTCCCCACTTGTTCTGAGGTACTCTCCTCCTCTCCTAGACCTCTCTCCCTGGGTCCCAGTATTTCCAGTTGATGCTTGACTGGGCAGGTCTTCCCCTTTCTTATTTCTTAATTTAAGCTGGAGCTCCTATTCCTTAGCACTGTGCACCACTCCAGATCTTTCTCACACCTCAAATCAAAAGGTTATCATTCTTCTAGAAATAGAAGTAGCAGTAGTAGATACTAGGAGATGCTTGGGGGGAGGTTAGGAAACTTCACGAGAGAATTTATGATGGACACAAGAATGCAGATAAATAAGGAGAAGAGGCTATGGGGTGGTGTATCATAGAGTAAAAAATATGGATGATTTAATACATATTTTTAAAAAGCTAGTAGAATTATTAATAAACATGTACAACATACTATAATGTTTGACATTAAAAAAGATGAATATGGGTATATCTTGGTTGATATTTTACATTGTATATGTGCCTTTTTTTAAAAAGCATACTGTAGCCCACAAATATATTGATGATATGTACAGTAGAAATTATAATTTAAAAAAAAATTTTAAATAATGAAAGGAAAAAAACCCACAAGGTATCATTCTAATCCTTCAGGGCTCAATTTCACAATGGGATATCCTTGTAAGTGATACATCTGCATTTTTAGAGAGATCTTCTGGAATTTCTTGGTCCGTATGAGTGATTCTAGTGGTGGAAAGTGCAAACATGATTAAACCTTACCTAAAAGCTATTTTGGGGTACACAGGAGGGCAATTTAAAAACTTGAAACATTCCAGGGACCAGCAGTTGACATAATGGCTATGTCACTTGTCTCCCACATGGTTGACCATGGTTCAAGTCCTGGATCCAGCACCATAAATTACACTGGGCTCACGTGTGTGCATGTCCAAAATCCTGAGAGGAGAATGGAGGAGAAGGGATTGTGGCATGGCCATCCTCCCTGGGGGAGTGATTTCTCACTTCCTATCTCTCTGTCTCTCTGGCGAGCACACACACTGCATAGCAAAAATCTCTCAAAAAAAAAAAAAAAAAAAGAAAAGACTTGAAACATTCCTTCCTAAGGCAGTTATCCTTGTCTCCTTTGTGTAGGACTAGCTCTAGAATCACATGGACACTCCTAAAAAGAACCACATAGATATATAAAAGGTAACTGGCTGCTGCTATCCTGGTTGGCACCTCAAGTGGTGAAAGAAGTGATGGGAGAATACTTCAATCACCCAAGATGGTGCTTTCTGAATTTAGAATTCTGTAATACTTGTTTGGAAATTGTTTACTTCCTGCCTTTGTATTTTTTTATCCACTGGAATAAATACATTTAAAAATTAGAGAAAAGATTGAGACCAGCAGATGGCATAATGGTTATATCACTGGACTCCCATGTAGTGGACCGTGGTTTGAGCCCCAAACCTGGCAGCTTAAAACTCATGTGGGCGCATATGTTTGCGTGCCCAAGATCCTGAGAGAAGAATGGAGGAGAAGGAATTGCTGCGTGGCCATCGCCCCTGGGTGGTGATTTCTCGCTTTCTGTCTCTCTCTGTGTCTCTGGCGAGTGCATGCACCCTATAGAAAAAAAAATCTCTACAAAAAAGAAAAAGAAAAAACAACTGGATAAAAGAAACTTACAACTTACTCTCAAGCTTTTGACCAAATGTGAGTTCATTTCACATAAGTGATACTGCTGCTACACTATCACAAAGCTTGCCTACAGAACTAATCTGAAAAAAATGGGTAAAAAATGTGCTTTAATCAACTATTGGTAGATACAATTCTTTGTGATGAATCTCAAAGATATTTTGCTGACTGAAAGAAGCCATTTCAAAGCCACCTGCTATATGATCCCATTTAAATGACATTCTCAAAAACAAACTATGGGGATGGAAAGCTCATCTGTGCCAGGGTTTCAGAGTAGAGAAAAGGTGTAACTAAAAAGGGGCAGCATGAAGTGTTGGAGATGAAGAAATTGTTCTGTAACCTAATGGTAGTGGTGATTACATGAGTCTCTATATGTGTTAAAATCCACAGAACTGGGCCAGCAGGTGACATGGTGGTTAAGGTGCTGGATCTCACATGGCCAACTCTGCAGTATGAATCCCAGACCTGGCAACTCCAGAAACACATCAGGCACATGTGTGTACATGCCCAAAATCCTGAGAGGAGAATGGAGGACAAGGAATTGTGGCATGGCCATCCCCCCGAGGAGCGATTTCTCATTTTCTGTCTCTCTCTGTCTCTCTTGGTGAGTGGACTTGTCCTCTGACAAAAATCTAAAAAAAAAAAATCACAGAACTCTATACCAATACAGTCCATTTTTCTGTATAATTTTTTAAAATAAAATTAAGAGATAAAGGAAAAATGCACTTTCCCCATCGTTTAGTCCTCTGTAAAATCAAATTTGCTCTCTAAAAGCATCAAGTGATAATTTCAAGATGCCCTGGGTTTTATAAATAGGCATGAAAAGGGCTTCGAAGAAAAGGTTATGAAAACTCTCTGAGCTCCTCCTAAGGGAGATGTCAAATTGGCCTAGCAAAAGAATGGGATTCGTAGCCAGTCATCCACAGTCTTTCCCTCCCCTCCTAGTTCCTCTTGTGCTCAGAGCCAGGTGATTGACTAGGCTTAGGGGTGACAGTTTTTCATTACACAGAGTTAACAGGCCCATGTAAGCCTAATACCTTGACCTCATGAACAGCAACCCAGCAGGCAATTTCTACTTTAAAAGGGCTAGGATGGGGACAGATCAACATACACTATTTTGATTTCCATGTACTACCATCTGCTAGGAAATTTATAGAGTAAATGCTTGTTTTTTCATTAAGGCGATTTTAAATTAAATTTGGTTTCTGAGAGTTTCTAGAAAGTAAGCAATACTTTGGCTTATCAGAAGCCTCCTAAAGTGCTACATACCCAGGCTTGAGGAGTCATTGTTCTTCACAATTATGCAGTCTGGTAGCCAGATGGCCAATTAGTTTCACACTTCCTTAGTCCAGTTTCTGGCAAGATGTTCAAGTTCCTGATTTTTTGTCTTTATTTTTATTTTATTTTATTTTATTTTATTTTATTTTATTTTATTTTTTAGTTTTGCCATAGGGCATATGCACTGGTCAGAGAGAGATGGAGAGGAGAGAGAGAGGAGAGAGAAAGAGAAGGAAAGTGAGAAATCACCTCCCGGGGGTATGGCCACATCTCAATCACTTCTCCTCCAGTCTTTTCTCAGGAATTTGGGCATGCACACACATGTGCCCAGCATGATTTTCAAGCCACCAGGTCTGGTACTTGAACCATGATGTTGACCATGTGAGATCCAGCTGCCTTAACCTCTGTGCCACCTGCTGGCCCCTTGTCTTTACTTTTTTATTAAACTTTTTATTTTGAGATAACTGTAGATTCAAATGCAATGATCACAAATAGTACAGTGAGATAACTGCATACCCTCTACCCTGTTTCTCTCAGTGATAAGTAAAATCTGGTAAACCTGTACCTTGTTATCGCAACCAGGATATTGCCACAATCTTGTCCAATTTCTCAAGTCTTACTTGAATTATTTGTTTGATTTCCCAAGTTTTACTTGTAATCATTTGTTTGTGTTTATGTATCTGTATATTTAGTGCTTTGCAATGTTATCACAACTGTAGTTTATCTGTTCTCCATTTCTATATTTTTGTCATTTTAAGATTGTTATCTAAATAATCATACAGTAAGTGACTATTTAAGATTGTATTCTTGGGCTGACCAGTAGAGTGGTAATTAAGGTGAGTGGATTCCACATGGCTTACTGCACAGTTTGAATCCTAGACCCAGCAGCTTGAAAAACACACTGGGCATGTATGCGTGAGTCCTCAACTTCCTAATAGGAGAATGGAAGAGAAGGGATTGTAGTATGACTATTCCTCACAGTGGGAGATGCTTTCTCACTTTCTTTTTCTTTCTCTCTGTCTATCTCCAGCAAGCATATGAACCCTCTACCAAAAGAAAAAAAAAAAAAAGATTGGATTCTTTTTTACTTAACAAAGTTCCCAGGAAATTCATTAAAATCATTGCATAAGCCAATATTTTGTCTCTTTTCATTGCTGAGTAGTATCCTATGGCACGAATTATAGTCTGTTTAACTATGAATCTGTTGAAGAACACCAGCAATGTCTTAGTGATCTGCTTTCTCCATATCCTTGCTAGCATTTGATATTGCCATTAGGTTTTATTTTGTTTAATCTTAGCCATTCTGAAAGGCATGCAGTAATATCTTATTGTGGTTTTGATTTGCATTTCCCTGATGGCTAATGATACCGAACTTCTTTTTCATGTGTTGTTTGCCTTCTGTGTACTCTCTTCGTTGAAATGTCTGTTCATATCTTTTGCCCATTTTCTAATTGAATTGTTTGAGTTTTGAGAGTTCTTCATATATCCTAGATATGAGTCCTTTCCCCAAATGTAGTTTGTAAATATTTTCTCTGTCTGTAGCATGTCTTTTTATCCCCTTAATAGGGCATTTCATAGAGCAAACCTTTTTAAATTTGATGAAGTCCAACTTAATGAATTTCTCTTTTTATGGATTGTGTTATAGGGTCAAGCCTAAGAACTGTTTGGTCAGCCATAGGTCATGAAGATTTCCTCCTAGTGTGTGTTATTAGGGTTTTTTTCCTAAAATTTTTGAAATTTTATTTTTTGAAGTCTGTGTGGCATTTTGAGTTAATTTTGTACAAGGTGGGGTGTTTAAGTCAAAGTTCACTTTTTTGCCTATGGGATGTCAGTTGCTTTCACATTATTTATTGAAAAGACTACCCTTCTTCTACAGAATTGCTTTTACATCTTTGTCAAAAATCAGTTGAGCAAGACAGCTTTGTGTGGTGGTTAAAGGGACTGAATCCTAAATGGCCAACTGTGTAGCTCAAGTTCTGGACACTGAAGCTTGAAAAACATGCCAGGTGCATGTGCGTGCATGCCCAAAATCCCAAGAGGAGAATGGAGGAGAAGGGATTGCAGCATAGCCAGCACTGCCCCCCAGGAGGTTTTCTCTCTCTCTCTCTCTCTCTCTTCTCTCTCTCTCTCTCTCTCTCTCTCTCTCTCTCTCTCTCTCTCTCTCTTCAGCAAGCACACACATCCTATAGCAACACTTTTTTAAAAAATTAGTTGAGCAATTGGGGGTTTATTTCTGCATCTTCTATTCTTTGCCATTGATTTTTTAAAATTTGTTCATTATCAAGAGCACATATGACAGAAAGAGAGAGAAAGAGGAGCACCCTTGACAGGGTCTCGTCACACTGTGATCCTCTTCCCCCAGTTCTTCAGTTTCTCAGGATCTTGGGCACCCATATGTACCCAGAGTGCATTCATACTGACCTAGGGGTCCAAATCTGTAGCTGGCCCTATAACTTTCAATGCTACAGTTCAGTTTGCCCAAGTGTGCCAACAGGCTGGGCCTCTTTGCCATTGATTTATGTGTCTACCCACTGCCATTAGCATGCTGTCTTGATTACTGTAGCTATATAGTAAGCCTTTACACTAGCGAGTGATTCCACCCACTTAGTTCTTCATCATTACTGTTTAGTTACTCTAGGACCTTTGCCTTTCCATATAAATTTTAAAGTGAGTTCATGTATGTCTGTAGATATCCTTGCTGGAAGTTTGATAAGGATTTCAGTAACCGATAGATCAGTTTGGGGAGAACTGACGTCTTTACTACATTGAGTCTTCCAATCCTGTGGGGAGCCAAAGAGGAGCCCTGAGGAATGTGCAGGACGTGTCCACCAGAGTAAGACCAGGGTCTTTATCCAGACATGGCCTTGGGTGGCTGGATTGTTATGAGCAGAATGTCTTGGGATTGTTTTGAACTGAATGTTCCAAAGTATTGTTATAACAACCTGATACATTCAGTAAGGACTTAAAACCTTACATCACAGAAGTCTCTGGAGTGTGTATACATACTAGCAATAAAGTACATCCACGGCTGACCAGTACTGACTGGCAGTCCTCCCATTTCTGTCCTGTCTTCTTGTCTTTCTTTAATCCTCGCCCCCCAACTCAGGAACTGTTCACCATCAGTGGGTCCAACACAATCCCCAAACAAAGCTCTCTCCAGTTATTAAGGTATGAGTGCCTTTGTCAGCATACAGATCCTGTGCATGTTTCGTTAAGTTTATGTGTAAGTATTTTATTTTCTTTGGAGTAATTATAAATGATATTGTGTTTTTTATTTAGAGTTCACATTGTTAGTACATAGAAGCGTGTTGATCATTATATCATACAACCTTACTGAATTCAATTTTTAGTTCTAGAATTTTTTAAAAAGAGGTTCTTTGGGATTTTCTATGTAAATGATCAAGTCTTCTGCACATAAAGTCTTACTTGATCCCTTCTAATCTATATACCTTTCATTTCTTTTTCTTGCCTTGTCATGCTGGAACTCTATTTTTCTTGTCTTTATGCTGGCAAGAACTCCCAGTACGATGCTGAATAGAAGTGGTGAGAACAAACATGCTTGCCTCATTCCAATCTTAGAGGGAAATAATTCACTCTTTCACAATTAAGTATAATGGCAGATGTGAAGGTTCATAAATGTGCTTTTTTTAGAGAGAGAGAGTTTTGTTAGAGGGCACGTGTGATTGCCAGAGAGACAGAGAGACAGAAAGCAAGAAATCACTCCCTGGGGCGGGATGGCCACGCTGCTTTCCTTTCTCCTCCATTCTCCTCTCCCCAAAATACCGAGATGTTCTTTATAAGGAAGTTCTTTTTAAGGAAGTTCTCCTCTATTCCTAGTGTACTAAGAGTTTTTTCACAAATAATTTTTAATTTTGTCAAATGCTTTGTCAATTAATATAGTCACATGATTTTTCTTCTTTAAACTGTTGAATAGGGGATTATGCTGATTAATTTTCAAATATTGAATTATGCTTTTATACATGAAATAAATTCCACTATAATTCCACTATACCATGTAGTATAAGAAATAAATCCCACTTTGTCATGGACTATAATTATTTTATGGATTGTTGGATTTGTTTTGGTCATATTTTGTGGGCATTTTTGTGTCTGGGTTGATGAAAGATATTGGTCTGTACTTTTGTTTTGTACTCTTTGACTGATTTGGGCATCTTTCTGGGACTGTGGTGATATGTGGATCTTCTGTTATTTCCCATAGGTCTGTGAGGCCTTGCCCATTTTTTCAATCTATTTTCTCTGTTACTCAGATTGGTTAAATTCTATTGCACTAACCTTAAGTTCACTGATTCTATCCTATCTGTTCAATCTATTATTTATCCTATTCAGGTCTGTTGTAGTTTTTTTGGTTCTGAAATTTCCATTTGGTTATTTTTTATGTGAACAGGTGTTTTAATCAGGTATAAAGTGTCTAAGTGTGAGTTTGGAGAAAGAAGAGATCAAAAAAGGCTTCCTGGAGAAAGGAGCATCAGAAGAGACTGCAAGTGGAGGTATAGACTGCCCCTGCCTAAGGCTGCTCTGAGAATGTTCTCATTTCATCTTACAACTCAACAATAATTGTCGCAATTATTATACCCATTGTATGTATGAGGAAACTGAGGCCCAGTCAGATTAAGTCCTTTACCCAAGATCCCACAGCCAAGAAGCAAAGACACTAGGACTTGAACCCAGGTCTTCCTGATTCCAAAGCTCATGTTCTCACCAGCATCCAGAGCCCCAGCTATAATACCCATCAAAGGAAAGTCTTCCAAAATACCCCCAGAATATAGCCAGTCACTCTTTGGGACTGCGATGTCACCCATCCTTATCTCTTCCTGCAATGAGTTCTAGTCAAGTGTGTCTATAAAGGGTGTTATATGACATCACGTATACTTACACCCAGCTCAAAGCATTGGAGGTTAGTAGCCACTCACACATACCTGTTGAGAGGACTTTAATCTGAATCAACCTGAGATCTCAAAAATGCCCTCTGCGAAGGCTGTTGTGAGGATTCTGTAAATGATGCTTAAAAGAGACTGGCTCAGTGCTTGACATGAAATGAGACTCACTACAAAGGAAGGTTTCTATTGGAATTTTAATATTCATATTTGACCAGCCTCCATTCCTGGATTTTAAAAAGTCCTATCTCCAACAAGAGGCAAATCAGGGACAGTCACATGGCCATGTGAGGCTCAAAACCCCTGACTCCTCAGGAATTGCTCCTTGCCCCTCAGGGAACTGCTCAAAGTTGAGGTCTGTGTCCTTTGACAACATAAAAGCCCTTTGTAGGGTCAGAGAGTGGCACACCAAAAAAAAAAAAAAAAAAAAAACAATGCTCTGCAAGGCTGACCCACACGGGAAGGTTCTGGGTCTGTGTCCAGAAACCCTCCAGAGTATACAGGGCATGTGCATGCCCATGATTTGGGACAGACTGAAGCTAGGAGTAGATTGTGGCATCAATACCCTGTTGGAGATACTGTTGCTCTGTCTCTCACTCACGGAAGAAATAAACTTTTATTTAAAAAGCCCTTCATGAGAAAATAATCCAAGTACAACACCACACATCTATTTCCCATCTCATCCTATCCCTGCCCTTAGAAAAACGTGTTCATGCCGAGCAGGTCCCGGCACTTCTCCATATTCCTAAACAGAATGGATGCACCACACGTCAGAATAGCCGGGAGTGTATTTGGTTCTTCTTTTTAATAACTTCTATTTCTTTGTTGAGATTTTTGAGTTTTCATTTGTTTCAAGACACTTTACAATTACTTATTAAAGTATTTTTGTCATGACTACATTAAAACCCCTGCCAGATAATTCTGATTCATCTTGGTGTTGGTTTCGGTTGACCATCTTAGGATGATTTTTTAATTGAATTCTGGATATGTTGATTATTATGTCAGGAGACTTTGGTTCCTATTTAAATCTTTTATTTTAGAAAGAAATCACTCTGTTTAGGTTTAGCACATAGGTCCTGGCCTACTTTTCTAGGCTGTGATTCCAATCACGATTTACTTTTCAGAGCCTCTGCGGTACTATTTTGGTCTGCTTGATTAACGTGATGCTGATGAGTCCACTGGTCCCTGCTGGTGCAGCCTGGGGAAGCAGAGTCTTCCCCAGACTGGGCTTCCTGGTTCCTCTAGATGGGAAAAGTGATTCTCTAGTCTGTCGGATCACAGAAGCTTTCTTGCCTCTCTTTGTTCTTGTGGAATCCCCCTGCCAGTGCTGCCTGCCCTCCTGGTATCTCTCAAGGGGAGGAGGGACCTTCATGACCAAGGGGCAAAGAGGCTTGTTCTGCCAGGCTACTTTATTTTTAAGTTAATTAATTTTATTCATGATAGAGAGTGTGCATACACACACACACACACACAGAGAGAGAGAGAGAGAGAGAGAGAGAGGAGAGAGGAGAGGAGAACCCACAACAGAGTCCTATTATGCTATATTCCCCTCACCCTGTCTTTCCAGTTTGTCTTAATCCTAGCCATGTGCACACATTCCCAGTGTGTTTTCAGGCCAGCTCAGGGATCTGAACCTATGGTTGGCCATGTGGATCTCAGTGCTGCAGTTCAGTTTGCTACCAGTGCTCCACCAGGCTGGGCCCAGGCCACTTACTATGGTGGGATTTCCCTTTGATGGTGCCCTTGGATTGTATACTCCATTTTTGGTGAAGTAGGGGAGTTTCTAGTCTGATGAGAAAGGAGAACACTTCTACAGGCTGATTATTGTTCTGCTAGATCTCTTTTGCTCAAGTCGCCAGGCTTACCTGGTGTTGTCAGCAGGACTCCCATTCAATCAAAAGGAGAATCTACTTAAGCTACTTTCTATTACTAGGTTGGAGGTTGGAAAATGCTGCGCCTGAGTCACCTCCTTCTTTTGGGTTGCATAAATAAGGTGCCCTGTCACTATGTTGTTCCTCCGGTCCTGAGGTTCCTCATCATTCTGCCCTCCCCTTTACACATTTCAGAATTCTCCAGTGGTCACCTCTTGAATTCTTTCTGGGGCTTAGGGACATGCTTTGTTGGAAAAGCAAGGAGAAATGAATCTATACCGTCCTGTCCAGGCTGGAAGTGGAGATTCAATTTTGTAGTGGTTTCTGCTGTTGCTTCTTCTAGGAATGACTTGGGCTTTCATGTGTCACCCTTTCTTGCACAAAGAGAAGCTCAGGAGGCTGTTCTTTGGTTAATATTGTGTCGTCATATAAGTTACTATGCATTTTTGCATAGAAAAACACTTCATGGTTTTTTGATGACCCAATATATCAAGCCCCCAGTGTTTGAGAAGAAACACTAGGAGAGATCAGCCCTGAGTTAACAAATGTATTACAGTGTGAAAACACTCTGTGAGGATACTGAGTTAGCTGTGGATATGTCTTGCCTATAAGATACTGCTGTACCACCATACCCATGGAATTGTCATTGTTTTGAATAGTCAGACCAACAAAGTCTTGGTACTTCTAGACAGACTGGAGACAAAATATACAATTTTTAAACATTTTCCCCCTTTTGTATAAAACATTGGTATATCAGCCTACAGTGCACTCTGTGTGGTTGGTCTTCAAGGAAAACAAGATGCCACTGGAGAAGACTGCCAGGCTAAATAATGGTCCACCCAAAATGCACACATCCAAACACTTGGGATCTGTGAATGTTACTTTATGTGGTAAAAGAGACTTTGAGGTACAATTCTGTTAAGGATCTTGAAATAGGCAGATTACTCTGGATTATCCAAGGGGGTCCTAATCTAATTTTAGAGTCCTTATAAGAGAGAGGTGGAAAGCTCAGTGTTGGAGAATGTCATGACTATAGAAGCAGAGGTCAGAGAGTGAGGGGGATTTGATGCTACATTTGATGCTACATTGCTGACTTTGTAGATGAAGGAAAAGGCCATGAGCTAAGGAATGTAGGCAGCATTTAGAAGCTGGAAAGTGTCTCATTTTGGACCTCTGATCTCCTGAACTGTATGATAATAAATTCATATTGTTTTAAGCCACTAAGTTCCTGGTGATCTGTTGTAGCAGCCATAAAGAATGAATATGCTGACAGAGCACAAGTGACATGATCCAGGGTTAGAGGTCAGGGAATGTTGTACAGTAATAGGAAAATAACTGTTGTACAAGGACACACTAAACACTTGGCTCAAGTCTGGAAATATGAAGCCTGGAAGGGGACTAGCTCAAGGTCTAGACCATTGCTGTCCAATAGGACATTCTGTGATGCTGAAAATGTTCTATATATATACTCTAAAATGTGGTCACCACTAACTGCATGTGACTATTGAGCACTCGAAATGTGGTTAGTACAACTGAGGAACTGAATTATTTTATTTTATTTTATTTACTCTTTATTAATTGACAATTAAATTTTAAAATCCACATATTGCAGTATCTACTATATTGGACAGAGAAGGTCTTTACCATTAAAAGGAGTATGAAAGGGCCAGCAGGTGGCATGGTAGTTAAGGTGCTGGACTCCCATATGGCAGATTATGGTTCAAGTCCTGAACCTGAAGGCTTGCTTTCTCACTTTCCCTCTCTCTCCCTATCTCTGTCTCTGCCTGTCTGTCTCTAGTGAGCACATGTACCCAATAACAAATTTTAAAATAATAATAAATAAAGTAAAATAAATAATTCTTTTTTAAGAAAAGAAAATGAAGAAGATAAATACAAATGTATTCATTGAATTCTTCAATGAAAGAAAACTAGCTTACCCAAAATACCAGCAAATAGTGCAATGATTATGTTGCTGGACTCCCACATAGCCAACCACAATTCGAATACCAGACATGGAGGCTTGAAACTCATTTGTGCATGTGTGCCCAAAGTCCTGAAAGGAGAAGATATTGTGACCTGGCCATCCTCCCGGGGGGTGATTTCTCGCTTTCTGTCTCTGTCTCTCTGATGAGTACATGTGCCCTATAGCAAAAATCTTTCTAAAAAAGTAGTTGATGCCCAATTAAAGAAGTACCAACACTTCTCTAAAAATCCAATTTCTTATCATCTCTGCCAGAACTGAACCACAAATCTAAAAGATAGAAAAACCATATAAGCACCAAATAAAATTGCTGTCATAAGATCTTTGAACTTGACTTAATAGGAGATACATGGAGTAAGTCCGTGGTCAAACAGCTGTACATTAAAAGAACCAAGAGTACATTGATCTCAGAATATCTTCAAAAGCACAGAAATCAGACCCACTTATTAGGAAAAGACATATTCCTACATGCCTTAGAGTTCCAGAGCAAAAGCAGATGGTCATAATGGCTACCCTGAGTCATAAGACAAAGTTATATTATGTTCTGAGTCATCTGCTTAAGAAGGCAAAGCAGTGGTAATTCAACCTTCAAACAAATAAACCAAAACCAAAAGAAAAAAACCCTCAACAGAGGCAATAGTTAAAAACACAGCACTATCTTCCCACCTTCAGGTAAAATCCCTTCTTTTAGGGTTTCAGCCACTATGTTACACCATCCACTCCAGCTCTTCATCACTGTCACCTATGCACCAGTACTGATAGGCACCAGGGTTGATAACTCTCTTCAAGTATTCTTTCACCATTACCATCAACACTTTTTTCCCCTCATCGTTCAGTTTTATGTGCCACACAATTTCCAAATCTGGATCAATTCAATCATCCACCAATGCTGTTTTCTATTTCCAGGCTGCTAGGTCCTGGTGGAGGAAATAACAAAATGCTATAAACAGTAACATCTTGAAAAGCATGCTTTCTGTGGAATATTATGTAGGAGTTAAATGTTCAAGATATGAATATGTACCGATAAAAAAATACTCAAGACATATTAAATAAAAATACAAATGGTTACACACACCAGAGTGTGGTATAATAAAAAAGACAGATACTAACAAGTGTTGGCAAGGATATAGAGAAACTGAAACCCTTATATGCTACCGGTAGGAATGCAAAATGGTTCAGCCACTTTGAAAAACAGTCTGGTAGGTCCTGAAATGTTAAAACAGAGTTACCACATGACTCAGCAATTCCACTCCAAGGTACATACCCAAGAGACATGAAAATACATGTCTACACCAAAACCTGAAAATGAATGCACATAGCAACATTATTCATAATGGCCAAAAAATAGACAGTTCAAATGATGAATGTATGAACAAAATGTAGTATTATTATTTAATCATAGCAAGAATGATGTTCTGATTCATTCTACAACATGGATGAATCTTGAAAACATTGTGCTATGTGAAATAGGTCAGTCACAAAAGAACAAATACTATACGCTTCCATTTATATGAAAGTCCATAACAGGGAAAGATATAGGAGTGGAAAGTGGATTGGTGGGTGGTTGTTTAGGGTTGGGATTAGGGTGGGAGATAAAGGAACGACAGCTAAAGGATTTAGGGTTTCTCTTTGAGGTGACGAAATATTCTAAAAATTGACAGTGGTGATGGTTGCAATATCCATGACTATACTAAAAACCACTGAATTGTACACTTTAAATGTGTGAATTTAATGATATGTGAATTATAGCTCAATAAAGCTGTTATTTTCTTTAAAAAGCAAATGATAGAATAATACATGTACCATGAGCTCATTTATATAAAAACCAAAACTACATATGCATGTAATATAAACATTTGTGAATGTATGTAAATATATAGAACATGATTTGGAAGGATACTCACCCATCTGTTAGCACTGGTTACTTCTGGGGAGGAAAGCGAGATTGCCTTCTGTAACATCACACTTTCCTGTTTCTCCTCCTACCACTCTGGTTGTTTCTCCAAGTTGCTTTGTAGGCATTCCTTCCTCTGCTCCTTCCTTTAGAATCCATGTTTTACTCTTTAGGCTCTCCTTGAAGAGATCATATGATCATACATTGCCCATGGCGTCAACAACCCTCATCAATATCCTAACTCATTCATTCAACAAATATCCAGTGGCTACCTACTGGGTACTGTGCTAGGTGCTAGATACTCTGCAGGAATGAGGTAAATGGAGCTTACATTCTAGTGGTGGGGAAGATATATAATAAACAAGCAAACTGGTAAACGCAAGAGAAAATTTCAGGTATCAATAAATGGTAGGGAGAAAATAAAACATGATGATGTGAGGAGACACTGACCAGAGTAGAGAGCCACTTACTTGGGGTGATTGGGGAAACCTCTCTGATTAGCTGACACTGGAGCTGAGACCTGTATAATGAGAAAGATGGTGAGAGAAGAACATTTTAGGCATAGTGTAAACATTGTTCCCTCTTAGAGCTTGGAGTATACCTAATGAGTATTATAGTAGGGAATAAGATCAGAGAATGGGCTTTTTTCTTAGATCAAAGTAAAGAACATAGACATTATACAAAGTGTAACTAGAAGCCCTTGTGCTATGACCTGATTTAAAAGTTAGCTTTGTGCCAGCTATGCTTGTGCAGTGATAGTACAATACTTCCTGATGCTGAAACCATATGGGAAGGTCCCGGGTTCATAGCCTGAGGTTTCCCTGCACATGTTGGATGCATCTTCATGTGCACATGATCCTGACTGGTTGAGGTGGGGGGGGGGGGGGGGGGCGGGGAAGACCCTATTGGGGTTGTCTTTCTCCCTCTCCCTCTCTCTGTCTCTCTCTTTTTGTCTCTCTCTCTCATCATGGAAAAAATATACTTAAAAAAAAAAGTTGGCTCTGATTGTTGTACAGAAAATAGACTACAGAATCAGGGAGACCAGGGAAGAGATTGCTGCAGTTATCTAAAAGAGATAACAGTGGCTTAGACTGCATTTGAGGCCAAGTAGATGGGGAGAAGTAGGCCAACATGAAACACTTTTATTGGCAATTGGGCTGGTTGATGGACTGAATGTAAGGGATAAGAGAGAAAGAGAGAGGGACCAGCAGTTAGCATAATAGCTATGTTGCTAGACTCCCATGTAGCTGACCACAGTTTGAGTCCTGGACTCGGTGGCTTAAACTCATGCCAGGCGCGTGTGTGTGCCTGCCCAAGATCCCAAGAGGAAAATGGAGGAGAAGGGATTGCGGTGTGGTCATCTCCCCTGGGGGGTGATTTCTCACTTTCTGTCTCTCTGTCTCTCTCTGTCTCTCTTTGTCTTTCTGGCAAACACATACGCCCTGTAGCAAAAACCTCTCAAAAAAATGAGAGAGAGAGAGAGAGAGAGAAATCAAAGATGACTTCCATAATTTTGGCTTAAACAACTAGACAGATGGTGAGTGTCATTCCCTGAGACTAGGGATATCTGAGGAGAGATGAGAGCGGGGATTGTTTCAAGAGCTGAGTTTTGGACATGTTGAGTTTGAGATTGGTATTAGTCATCCAACCAGAGAACCTAAGTAGATGGCTGATTAGTCATACAACTGGAGAATCTAAGTCGATGGCCAATTATAGAAGTATAGACCTCAGCGAGAGGTCAAAGCTGGAGATGGAAGTTTAGAAATTGAAAGTCATCATCATGAGGACAGTATTTAGAGCCCTGGGAATGGATGACCTAACACAAAAGTGGATAATGAGAAGAGAAGGGGGTATGATGCAGAGTACTGATGTCTCTCATATTTATATTTCTAGTCCTAACTTCTTTCTCCCATGAGTTCTAGAACCACATATCAAACTGCCTTACATAAACCAAACATATCCCAGAAATAGATACATGAACTTTCTCTCCAAAATTAGTCCTTCTTTATTGTCTATCACCTATTCATCAGTCAATTGGATCTCTTCTTAACATCTCTGGTTTCATAAGCTTAATGAGGGCAGAGATTGTACTTATTTATCTTTGTTTTTCAAGCACCTAATGTAGTGCTGAGTGTGTAGTAATCACACAGCTAATATTTGTCCAAGTGCTTACCAGTACCAAGTACTTCTTTAAGTGCTTTATTGTATTGATTCATTTCATCTTTTTTCCCTTATTTATTTATTTTACACCCAATCACTATGTATCATTTCAGCATACCAAATGAATTTTCCCATCATGAAAACACTGTGTATTGGTTCAGTCAAAAGATATTACTGAAAAAAAATTATAACCATACACATTATCATCAACAGACAATTTTCCATTTTTGTGTCCCTTAAATTTTTTGCCTCTTTCTTTACAACAATCTTAAAAGGTAGCTACTATCATTAAACTCAGTTGACAAAGAATGAAATAAAGACCTAGAAAGGTCCAAAATAACACAGCTAGTAAATAGTGAATACAAGCCCAGGCAGTATAGCTCCAGAGTCTATGCTTATAATCACTAGTCTCTCACTATAGAGTCAACAAATGCCTGTTCAATGAATGGGAAATTGAGAATGAGGCATGTGCTTTTTTTATTTTCTCAAATTCCAGAGGATATATGCACTCACCAGAGAGAGAGAAAATTCCCCAGTGGCAGATGGTTATGCCACAATCCCTTCTCCTCCATTTCTGCATCCCCTTGGGATTTTGAATATGCACATAGGTGCACCCTGGAGTGTTTTTCAAGCTACCAGAGCCAGAACTCAATAGCTATGTGGGATCCAGATGCAGCTCCCTTAATCATGAGCCTGGAAGGGTGGGGCATGTGATTTTTTTTTCACGTCAGTATTCTGACTCCGACATTTCATCTTTTCCTTAATTTCAAAATCTCACTTGGGGGATCCAGCAGTTAGCGTAATGGCTATGTCGCTGGACTCCCACGTAGTCGACCGCAGTTTGCGTCCCAGACCCGGTGCCTTAAAACTCATGCCGGGCGTGTGTGCATGTGTGCCCAAGATCCCCAGAGGAGAATGGAGGAGAAGGGATTGCGGCATGATCATCCCCTCTGGGGGGTGATTTCTCGCTTTCTGTCTCTATGTCTCTCTCTGTCTGTCTGGCGAGCACACGCGCCCTATAGTGAAAACCTCTCCAAAAAAAAAAAGAAAAACCTCACTTGGTTCAGAGCTCATAACACAAATAGATTGCAAAAATCAAATAACAAATGTTTTTCTATGGAGCTCAAGGGAATCAATAAGGGTAAATGTCTCTATCCTCATACTTCTAGGCATCAGTGAGTTTGGTTGATTTATTAGTGCCCAATGACTAGAACCAAAGCACAGAAAATAAGACAAGATTAAACATCATACCTTTATAACATCAAAATATCACAACAGCAACTATCTACTAAGAGGTACATAAATGCCAGGCACTTCATTAAGAGTTCCCCATGGGTTTGGGACCAGCAGATGACTTAGTGGTTGCATCACTGGACTCCCACATAGTCAACCGTGGTTTGAGTCATGGACCCAGCAGCTTAAAACTCACGCCAGGTGCGTGTGCATACATGCCCAAAATCCCCAGAGGAGAAGGGATTGTGGCTTGGCCATCCCCCCTGGGGGTATGATTTTTTTCTCTCTCTATCTCTCTGGCAAGCGCACATGCTCTATAGCAAAAAAATCTCTCTGAAAAAAAAAAAAAAAAAGAGTTCCCCATGGATCAATGTAATCTTTCCAACAGTTGCTCATTTTTCAAATGGGAAGATGGACTCAAGGGGGTTAGATAACTTGTTCAAGGTTGCAAAGTTAGTAAATGGACAGGGCTGCCTAAGTGCAGCGTGCATGCTTCAAATCATGGTGGTAGACCACCTCCACTCACCAGTTACTCTAGAGCTGCCCCCTAGGATAGCCACTAGCCACATGTGGCTAAGTATATTTAAATGAATTAAAATTTTTGAAAAGTAAGATTCAGTTCCTCAGTCACACTAGTCACATTTCAAGTGCTCAAAAGCCACATGTGACTAGTAGCTACCGTACTGGAGAGCACAGACTTAGAACATTTCCATCATCACATAAGGTCTGATGACAATGCTGAACCAGAGTGTGCTGGGTTTCATTTGCTTCTCCCAGGTGCTGTACCTTTTTCCCCATGCTGCCAGTCTGACTTTTCCCATTTCAGAGTCCCAGGGAAACTCTGAGGCAGATGTCAAGGTAATAACTTACATTATTGTCTCCGTTATTTACCTCTTTAGCAACATCACCCTTCCTGTCTTCCTACTGTTCCCTCACCTCTGTCACTACTTGCAATTCATGTTCATGCCCTGTCCCCATTGCCCTCATCCCTCTCTAGTTCTGTGAATGTAGAGATCCTGTTGTCATTCATTCAAATACTACCTTCAGCCCAGATGCTTGGATGGGGAACACTCTACAGCAGCAGCCTCCAACCTTCCTGGCACCAAGGAGTGGTTTCTTGGAAGATCAGACTGAGGGAGGTTGGCCCCGGGATGACTTAAGCACACCACATCCACCATGTACCCCATTTCCACCATATCACATTGCAATATATAATGAAAAATATCACACAACAGTAGGGTTTGTGTTCCTGTGAGAATCCAGTACCGCCACTGACCTGACAGGAGGTGGAGCCCAGGTGGCAATCTGAGCAATGGGGAGCAGCTCCCAACACAGATGAAGCCTTGCTCACTGGCCCACTGCCCTCCCCACCACTGCCAGGCCCAGCAGAAGTGCACCAGTCCAGGGCCAGGGGTTATAGACTCCCTGCTCTACAGCACTAGAATGAAAAGTCTCCCACTAGTAGAACTCCATGGCTGCTACCTGCAGCCAAGCCATGTCTTATCACCTCCTACTTGCTCAGTTTTGCAAAGAAAGGGCTCACCCTATCCCTGGGCCAGCTTGCCTGAGGTCAACTAGGTGCTATAGTGTAGGCTCTTGTGTCTATTATAATTCGATTATGATTTAGAAGCTGGTTAAAGGACCTGGAACCTTTTTTAAATCTCATGTTAGCACTTTCAACATAAATGGATTCAATAGGATGCTAGGAGGCAAGCTGGTTATTATCTTCTCTACACAAAGGACAAGTGAGGAAGAAAGGAGAGAAAAACATCCAGAAATAAGAGAGCTAAGCAAGATACACTCACTTATCCATGATCATGGAGAATAGACCATGGCAGATTATTAAAGCCAGTAGAGAATCCAAAAGGCACTCTGGATTACATGACCCATCCACACCCTACCTCTGAACTCTCACAGATTTATCCCTCTAATTAATTTTGCTCAAATTGGCATTAAAATGAGCACATATTTTCAAAGTTGATTCCAGCTGATGGGGAGGGGAGGTGGGCAACAACATGCAGACTGGGATGGATAAGGACAACCTAAAATCATCGATTTGCCATGGAAAATATCAATGTAGGTATTTGAGAGTCACCTATACACAGTGTCCAAAGAGGGATTCTACCTGTCAAGGCAACTATGAGTTGAGCTACCCAAGACTCTTTTTGGAGGCCCACTCAAAGGTGGAGACGGCTACTCCCCAACATACAATAGTTCAACTCAAGTTTTGTTTTGTTTTGTTTTGTTTTTACTTTATGATGCAAAAGTGATATAAATTCAGTAGAAATCGTACTTTGAATTAGTAGTTGAAGTGCATTTTCAATGTATGTTTTCAACTTACAATAGGGTTATTGAGATATAACCCTATTGTAAGTCAAGGAGCATCTGTCTTAAGTCAGGGGTCCCAAGCTGAATTATCTCTCAGGCCATAACGTTGCCAGTGTCATGGTAGAGTATGGCCCCAATTACAAACACCCTGTTGATTTATGGAAGATTCTCATGCAGAAGCAATTCCGTCTACCTCATGCCACTTACCCATTAGCTATAGTAAAAACAGAAAGGCTGGGGAGTGGGGAGGGCTCTTGTGATACATGAGCCATCCTAGCTCTGAAAATACAACCGTAGAATGAGGACAGTAAGCAACAGGCAGTGATCTGGTCCAGCTGTGAACCAGTTTCCTGTGGTTGTAGCAGAGTGATAATGCAACAAGGAAAGGCTGAGGGGGCAGAAGACAGAGCTGATGCTCCTGAAAGCAAGAGTACTTGCTAGAGACATTTATTGGTTTCTGTTTTTCCTCTGAAGGGGAGAAAGTAGGTCAACACACTCAAAGAACTGTGACCAGGAACAGTAGGTCTGAGAGGGAGTCATTCGCTGAGTTCTGTGCCAAGATGAAGCAGTCAGGGACACGCCTCTCATTTTAGGGCATTTGGCTGAGGTCACTTGGCTTTGGGAAAAACTTAGACTGATGATCCTCTGATGTGTATTCCTTGTAGGCCCTTAGAGTTGGATGCAAGGGGAGGCCCACAGTTTTAAAACTAACAACTAAATGGTTGACTGGCATGAGCTGGCAGGCACAGGAATGTTTATGAGCAAACGGTGTGCCTACTTTGGCTTTCAGACAAGATGGACAAGGCTCAGAGCAGTTTGGCTAAATATAGACAGCACAAGGGGGCCTAGGAAGCAGGAGAGCTAGGTTTCATTTCCAGGTCTCTGAGTTAACCCTCAGAAAAACTCCCTGAGCGTTTCTTTTATGTACTAATTTACTATTAGTAAGCAGAAATATTAAGTTTTCCTAGGCCCAAAGAAGGGTTCGCATGGAGTCTGATGCATTTTCTGGTCTCATATTCCCTCAAATTTGGGAGTCCAGGCAGGGGCGTCGTGGTAGCACAGCTAGACACACATGGGAAATGTCTTAGGTTTGTGTCTTAAGACTCCCCTAGACACACCAGGCACATACACATGGGCCTGCGATCCAGACTGGCTGATGCAAAGGGTACATCATGGCATGAGGACACTGTTGGGTATGTCTCTCTTTCTCTGAAGAAATAAATAAATAGGCTTTGGGGGAAAAAAAGCTTTTTAAAAAAATCTAAATTTGGGAAAAGACTGACTGTGATCAGGTGGAAGGTAGCTGTTATACTTATGAAATGGTATGAAGCAATGATGACCCACGGGAAGCCATGAGTGCTCCTGGTCTAAGGAAGATGGCTACCCTGTCAGAGCCCAAAGGAGGATCCCTGACCCCTGGTGGCAAAGAAGCAAATCCGAATTCCCACTGCATAACACATGGTCATGAGGCAAGCAGTGTGAAATGCAGGAATTAAAGTAGACATTTTTAGTAGAAATTCAGAAAGCAGGCAGCTCCTCTTCATCATTACTGTCCCACGTGCCATTCCCTGCCACAGGAAGATTTATTACTCAGAAGCAAGGAACTCAAACCAAGGCAGTCAGCCTGTAGTGAGGAGGCAGTGCTCTTGGAAAAACCGGGACTATTCACAGACCAGGGGAAGCCAAGTACAAGGAAACTATTTTGTATGTCCTGCCTCAAGACTCTTGGCCCTACTTTCAGCCCTAGACACTTCTCCAGAAAGCAGTGCATCTCTCTGTGACAGGAATATCTGGGAGGAGTTACCATTTTCTTCTTGTTATGCAAGTAGTACGTAGTGAGGCCAGCAGGGGACATGGTGGTTAAGGTGCTAGACTCCTACATCGCCAAATGCAGTTCGAGTCCTGGACTTGGAGGCTTGAAAATCACACCGGGCAAATACGCATGCATGCCCAGAATCCTGAAAAGAGAATGGAGGAGAGGGATTGTGGCATGGCCATCTCCCTGAGGGCAAGTTCTCTCTTTCCTTCTCGCTGTCTCTTTCCAGTGAACGCACATGCCCTATGACAAAGTCCTTAAAGGAAAAAAAAGTAATATGCAGTACTGTATAGGAAAGAGTATAAAGGAAAGTACAAAGTAGAAAATAAAAACCAATATAATCCCATCATTTAAAGATTCCTATAGTTAACAGCCTTTATATAAATTTGAAGTACTCAGCCCTGGCTCTGTTGCTTACTTACAGTATGACATTGGGCAAGTTACTTTACTTTTCTGAACTGCAGTTCTCTTATTAAAAATGAGAATTATCAAGGCCAGCAGGTGGTATAGTGGTTAAGGCTCTGGACTCTCACATGATCAACTGTGGTTCGATTTCCAGACCCAGAGGCTTGAAACTCATGCCGCTGTGTGCATGCATGCCCAAAATTCCAAGAGGAGAAGAGATTGTGATGTGGCCATCCCCCTGGGGATTGATTTCTCACTTTCTGTCGCTCTGTCTCTATTTTTCTGGTGAGCACATGCACCCTATAGAAAAAGGCATGGAGGTTAAGGCACTGGATCCCAGATGGCCAATTGCACAGTTCAAGTCCCAGACATGGAGGCTTGAAAATCACTCCAGGCATGTATGCATGTATGTACACCCAAAATCCTGAGAGGAGAATGGAGAAGAGATTGTGGTGTGGCCATCCCCCTGGGGAGTGATTTCTCACTTTCTCTCTCCAGCATGTGCATGTGCTCTATAGAAAAAAAAAAAGAGAGAGAGAGAGCGAGCAAAGAGTTATTGCAAAGATGAGAGAATTTATGTAAAGAGGTTTAATATTTCCTGATAATTAGTAAGTAATCAATATATGTTGGCCATCATCATCATTACTAGTCTATGAGCATATATTCAAAACTACCTATATTGATGGCTACCTAAAGTTTCATCCTGTGACTGTACTATTTCCCTAGTGTCAAACATATATGTCACTTCCAAGATTTTGCTATTATAAAACTGCTGCAAGCAACATCTTTGTACATATATCTTCTTGTACACCTCTGATCATTTCCTTAACATAAATTTCCTAGAATTGTTTTTACCGGGTAAAAGATTATGAACATTTTGGAACCAGCAGATGGCATAATGGTTATGTCACTGGACTCACACATAGTCAACCATGGTTCAAGTCCCAGACTTGATGGCTTAAAATCATGCTGGGCACGTGTGCGTGCATGCCCAAGATCCCAAGAGGAGAATGGAGAAGGGATTGCAGCATGGCCATCCTCCCTAAGGGGTGATTTCTCACGTTCTGTCTGTCTCTCCAGCAAGCACACATGCCCTATAGCAAAAATCTCTCTCTCTAAAAAGAAAAAAAAAAAAGATTATAAGCATTTTTAGGCTCTCACTACAGATTGAAAATGGCTTTCTAGAAAGGCTATACTTTTTAAAATTTCTATCAGGAAGGTATGTAAGTACCTATATCACCATTCTTTCACCAACACTGATTAATAACACTTTTCAAGAGTCAGTGCCAATTTTGTGGGGAATATGATCTCTTGTTATCATTTGTATGACTTTGATAATAAGGATGATAAATGTTTTAAGCTAACTCTCTGTTAAGCTTATATGATAACTCACATGTTTCCAGAGATATACCATAATGAAATTCTAAAATAAAAATATACAGGGGATAATTCCATTAAAATAATATTTGAGTAGTTAATATAGTTATCTTTAACCATTTTTAGTTGCAAAATATAACATATAAAAATTGTATATCTTGGGGCCTGCAGGTTGCACACTGGTTAAGGCTCTGGACTTCCACATGGCTGGCTGTGGTTCAAGTCCTAGACCTGGCAGCTTGAGACTCATGACAGGCACATGGCTGAGGGGGCAGAAGACAGAGCTGATGCTCCTGAAAGCAAGAGTACTTGCTAGAGACATTTATTGGTTTCTGTTTTTCCTCTGAAGGGGAGAAAGTAGGTCAACACACTCAAAGAACTGTGACCAGGAACAGTAGGTCTGAGAGGGAGTCATTCGCTGAGTTCTGTGCCAAGATGAAGCAGTCAGGGACACGCCTCTCATTTTAGGGCATTTGGCTGAGGTCACTTGGCTTTGGGAAAAACTTAGACTGATGATCCTCTGATGTGTATTCCTTGTAGGCCCTTAGAGTTGGATGCAAGGGGAGGCCCACAGTTTTAAAACTAACAACTAAATGGTTGACTGGCATGAGCTGGCAGGCACAGGAATGTTTATGAGCAAACGGTGTGCCTACTTTGGCTTTCAGACAAGATGGACAAGGCTCAGAGCAGTTTGGCTAAATATAGACAGCACAAGGGGGCCTAGGAAGCAGGAGAGCTAGGTTTCATTTCCAGGTCTCTGAGTTAACCCTCAGAAAAACTCCCTGAGCGTTTCTTTTATGTACTAATTTACTATTAGTAAGCAGAAATATTAAGTTTTCCTAGGCCCAAAGAAGGGTTCGCATGGAGTCTGATGCATTTTCTGGTCTCATATTCCCTCAAATTTGGGAGTCCAGGCAGGGGCGTCGTGGTAGCACAGCTAGACACACATGGGAAATGTCTTAGGTTTGTGTCTTAAGACTCCCCTAGACACACCAGGCACATACACATGGGCCTGCGATCCAGACTGGCTGATGCAAAGGGTACATCATGGCATGAGGACACTGTTGGGTATGTCTCTCTTTCTCTGAAGAAATAAATAAATAGGCTTTGGGGGAAAAAAAGCTTTTTAAAAAAATCTAAATTTGGGAAAAGACTGACTGTGATCAGGTGGAAGGTAGCTGTTATACTTATGAAATGGTATGAAGCAATGATGACCCACGGGAAGCCATGAGTGCTCCTGGTCTAAGGAAGATGGCTACCCTGTCAGAGCCCAAAGGAGGATCCCTGACCCCTGGTGGCAAAGAAGCAAATCCGAATTCCCACTGCATAACACATGGTCATGAGGCAAGCAGTGTGAAATGCAGGAATTAAAGTAGACATTTTTAGTAGAAATTCAGAAAGCAGGCAGCTCCTCTTCATCATTACTGTCCCACGTGCCATTCCCTGCCACAGGAAGATTTATTACTCAGAAGCAAGGAACTCAAACCAAGGCAGTCAGCCTGTAGTGAGGAGGCAGTGCTCTTGGAAAAACCGGGACTATTCACAGACCAGGGGAAGCCAAGTACAAGGAAACTATTTTGTATGTCCTGCCTCAAGACTCTTGGCCCTACTTTCAGCCCTAGACACTTCTCCAGAAAGCAGTGCATCTCTCTGTGACAGGAATATCTGGGAGGAGTTACCATTTTCTTCTTGTTATGCAAGTAGTACGTAGTGAGGCCAGCAGGGGACATGGTGGTTAAGGTGCTAGACTCCTACATCGCCAAATGCAGTTCGAGTCCTGGACTTGGAGGCTTGAAAATCACACCGGGCAAATACGCATGCATGCCCAGAATCCTGAAAAGAGAATGGAGGAGAGGGATTGTGGCATGGCCATCTCCCTGAGGGCAAGTTCTCTCTTTCCTTCTCGCTGTCTCTTTCCAGTGAACGCACATGCCCTATGACAAAGTCCTTAAAGGAAAAAAAAGTAATATGCAGTACTGTATAGGAAAGAGTATAAAGGAAAGTACAAAGTAGAAAATAAAAACCAATATAATCCCATCATTTAAAGATTCCTATAGTTAACAGCCTTTATATAAATTTGAAGTACTCAGCCCTGGCTCTGTTGCTTACTTACAGTATGACATTGGGCAAGTTACTTTACTTTTCTGAACTGCAGTTCTCTTATTAAAAATGAGAATTATCAAGGCCAGCAGGTGGTATAGTGGTTAAGGCTCTGGACTCTCACATGATCAACTGTGGTTCGATTTCCAGACCCAGAGGCTTGAAACTCATGCCGCTGTGTGCATGCATGCCCAAAATTCCAAGAGGAGAAGAGATTGTGATGTGGCCATCCCCCTGGGGATTGATTTCTCACTTTCTGTCGCTCTGTCTCTATTTTTCTGGTGAGCACATGCACCCTATAGAAAAAGGCATGGAGGTTAAGGCACTGGATCCCAGATGGCCAATTGCACAGTTCAAGTCCCAGACATGGAGGCTTGAAAATCACTCCAGGCATGTATGCATGTATGTACACCCAAAATCCTGAGAGGAGAATGGAGAAGAGATTGTGGTGTGGCCATCCCCCTGGGGAGTGATTTCTCACTTTCTCTCTCCAGCATGTGCATGTGCTCTATAGAAAAAAAAAAAGAGAGAGAGAGAGCGAGCAAAGAGTTATTGCAAAGATGAGAGAATTTATGTAAAGAGGTTTAATATTTCCTGATAATTAGTAAGTAATCAATATATGTTGGCCATCATCATCATTACTAGTCTATGAGCATATATTCAAAACTACCTATATTGATGGCTACCTAAAGTTTCATCCTGTGACTGTACTATTTCCCTAGTGTCAAACATATATGTCACTTCCAAGATTTTGCTATTATAAAACTGCTGCAAGCAACATCTTTGTACATATATCTTCTTGTACACCTCTGATCATTTCCTTAACATAAATTTCCTAGAATTGTTTTTACCGGGTAAAAGATTATGAACATTTTGGAACCAGCAGATGGCATAATGGTTATGTCACTGGACTCACACATAGTCAACCATGGTTCAAGTCCCAGACTTGATGGCTTAAAATCATGCTGGGCACGTGTGCGTGCATGCCCAAGATCCCAAGAGGAGAATGGAGAAGGGATTGCAGCATGGCCATCCTCCCTAAGGGGTGATTTCTCACGTTCTGTCTGTCTCTCCAGCAAGCACACATGCCCTATAGCAAAAATCTCTCTCTCTAAAAAGAAAAAAAAAAAAGATTATAAGCATTTTTAGGCTCTCACTACAGATTGAAAATGGCTTTCTAGAAAGGCTATACTTTTTAAAATTTCTATCAGGAAGGTATGTATGTCCCTATATCACCATTCTTTCACCAACACTGATTAATAACACTTTTCAAGAGTCAGTGCCAATTTTGTGGGGAATATGATCTCTTGTTATCATTTGTATGACTTTGATAATAAGGATGATAAATGTTTTAAGCTAACTCTCTGTTAAGCTTATATGATAACTCACATGTTTCCAGAGATATACCATAATGAAATTCTAAAATAAAAATATACTGGAGATAATTCCATTAAAATAATATTTGAGTAGTTAATATAGTTATCTTTAACCATTTTTAGTTGCAAAATATAACATATAAAAATTGTATATCTTGGGGCCTGCAGGTTGCACACTGGTTAAGGCTCTGGACTTCCACATGGCTGGCTGTGGTTCAAGTCCTAGACCTGGCAGCTTGAGACTCATGACAGGCACATGTGCATGTGCTGAGATGAGAATGGAAGAGAAGAGATTCCAGCATGGCCATCCTCCCTGGGGGGTTGATTTCTCACATTCCCTCTCACTGTCTCTCTCTGTTTCTCTCCAGCAAGCGCATGTGTCCTATGGCAAAAACTAAAAAATAAAAAATGCATATTTTAATAGGGTATCATAAAGTAAATACCCTTTTAATTAGCATCTAGATAAAAAAAATAAAACTTTTCTAGCTACCTCAGAAGTCTAGCATGTCTTTTCTCCCAATCCTAAAATTAACCAGTGTTGGAACCAGCAGTTGGCGTAATGGCTATGTTGCTGGACTCCCATGTGGTTGACCACAGTTTGAGGACCGGACCCGGTGGCTTAAACTCACGCCAGGCACGTGTGCGTGCATGCCCAAGATCCCGAGGGGGGGAAAGGGATTGCAGTGTGGCCATTCCCCCCTGGGGGGTGATTTCTCACTTCCTGTCTCTGTCTCTCTGGAAAGTGCATGTGCCCTATAGCAAAAAACCTCTCCAAAAAATAAATAAAGTAAAATTAAATTAAACAGTATGTTGAATTTTATTGTAATATTTTCCTTGCTTTTCTTTATAATTTTATCACCCAAGTTGCAACTTTAAACATGATAGTTGGTTTTTTTTTTTTTTTTTTTTTGAGGGAGGGGGAGAGATTTTTGCTTGGCATGTGCACTCATTGGAGAGATACAGAGACAGAAAGTGAGAAATCACCTCCCACGTTGCAATCTCTTCTCCTCCATTTTCCTCCTGGGATCTTGGGCACGCATGCACACACACCCAGCATGAATTTTAAGTCACCAGGTCCAGGACTTGAACTGCGGTCAACTACGTGGGAGTCCAGTGACATAACCATTACGCTATCTGCTGGTCCCTTAACATGACAGTTTGGTTTTGCCTTTTAAAATATTTTAAGTCTTGGGCCATATGGCCAACTGCACAGTTCAAGTCCCAGATCCAACAGCTTGAAAAGCACATTGGGCACATGTGCATGTGTGCCCAGATTCCTGAGAGAAGGGTAGAGGAGAAGGGATTGTGGTGTGGTCATTCCCTCTAGGGGGTGCTTTCTCATTTTTTCTTTCTCTCTCTCTCTCTGGTGAGCACATGTGCACTATAGCTAACTAAAGCAAATACATAAATAAATATGAAACAAAATAAATATTTTAAATTTCTCTCAGTAACAGCTCA
>NW_006205516.1:1236554-1237484 GCF_000334495.1 Tupaia belangeri chinensis
GCATACAGTTTTTAAAAGCAAGTGATCAAAAATACTTATTTTAAAAAACAGCCATGAAAACATACATAGTCTTCCCAAAGTATGTGAGTAAATAATTAGGTAGTCAGAAAAGTCATGACATATTTTTTACTTTTCCGACAACCTGATACTTTCCCTCAAACTTAGCATGTAATTTTGGTATATTTATATGTGTTGTTTCAATTCTGAAGTAATTCCACCAATGTCAATATAATTTTAACACTTTGTATTTAAACTTAAGTGTCAGCTATAGATCAGGATTCTGAATTTCAACCTTTTTTTTTTCTACTACTGAATAGGTCAGAGTTCTCAGTTGCAAATTACAGAATCCACTCTGACTAGTTTAGAAGAAAGGAAATCTATTTTTAAAATATTAGGCAGCCCACAGGATCTCTGGAGACCATAAAGCCAGGCCCTGAGGAAACCAGAAGCAAGATGTAACCATACTATGGGTACTTCAGTGACAAAAAACACAACCACTACCCTGGAGAAGACCTCAACCTCATTGGTCATTGCCTTCCATTTGAATTTTCAAGCCCAGAAACCTGTGCCAGAGAGAAGACTGAGCTGAATAAATTCTAGCAGGTCTATGTAGCCCCTCTGTTGCTTGTTGGTTTCTGCTGTCCAGAATTCTGACATGTCCTGTGTCAGATATTGGAAAGCACAGAATGGTTTTCCTTGTATTTTGCTATTTTTCTACTCAACTCTTTGGTAGAATGTAGACCTTTTAGGGAAGAGACCAGATCACCACTTTAAAGTAATCAAATACTGGGGACTAGCAGTTAGCGTAATGGCTATGTCACTGGACTTCAATGTAATCAACCATGGTTCGAGTCCCGGACCCAGTGGCTTAAACTCACACTGGGCGCAGGTGCGTGCATGCCCATGATCCCGAGAGGAGAATGGAGGAGA